>NW_027466116.1:512500-537500 GCF_046127955.1 Nelusetta ayraudi
TCATTATAAGCTTCTTTTTTTTTTGCTTCAGGTGCCTCAGAGAAGTAAAACCAATTGGATTCCAGTCTGAAAGAAAGGAAAAAAAAAAAAAAAAAAAAAAAACACCCTGCGGCAGCGGGGGACCAGCAGCAAGCTGGTTTTTGGCCCCTGATTCAGATGCATCTCTTCCAGTAAACCTGGAGGCTCTGAAGTCCTCCAGGCAAACAGGAAGTGCAGCGGTTATTCTCGGTCACCGCCGTCACATGACGAACAGGAGAAAGGCCCGTCGACCGCAGAGTGCATTGTGTGATGATATTCCAGAGGCAGGTGTGACGCTTATAAATAACAACTTCCTCCCACCCCTCCCTCCTCCCTACGGGACCATCCTGCCATACAGTGTTGACGCCGTCTTTGTATGTAGCTCCGCCCCTGTTAGCATTTAGCCGCAATTGGTCAGACAAAACACAACCATGACAACGCAGAAAACAACGTCTTTTGTTTCAGACGCTGGAGCCAACCCAGAGGTCATGGGTCTGAGCGACCCATGACCTCTGATCCTGTCTATCTATCTATCTATCTGTCTATCTATCTATCTATCTATCTATCTATCTATCTACCTATCTATCTATCTATCTACCTATCTATCTATCTATCTATCTACATAAATGAGTATAATTAAATAATTAAAATCAAAAAAGATTTTCGATTATTGCTACTTTATTCAACTGAAAACATTTGTTCTTTTCATTCCATTTCAAACCAATAAGTCCCTTTTGATGTGGCACAATGGGCCTTGGCGGCAGATGAAGTCTGTTGCGCCTCACAAGGTGTCAAATATGAGCAGAACGGCACTTCTGAGGGACAAAGTTCTGAAATTATTCTTGAGTTTATGTGTTTTTTTGCTTCCCTGGCTGGACGAAGTAGAGCCGCTACCGTAGCAAATCGGGGAAAATCAACCATCCAATGGTGTTTTAATCATGCCGGCTCAAAGACGAATAATGGATTCCCGCGGGAGCTGCGTGTCTTATATATTGGTTCCTCAAAGCAGAGGAAATGGCACAGCGACTGGATTATATTACACGCTGTGGAAGAAGAAGAGGAAGGAAAAAGACGTCTAATGAGCAGCACAGACGGGGAATGAAATGTGCATTAACACTCCCAACACCCCCCCCCCCCACCCCCCGGAAGACCCAGAGGTGAAGTTTTGAGTGAGAAGAAGTGAAAAAAGTTGCCTCCTCACCCCTCAGAGGCATCTTCCTCCTCCTCGCCCCTTCATCCGCTTCCCGCCTCTCTTCCATCTCCTCACCTGTCACAGCTCCGCCTTTCATTTTTTTCATTTTTCAGTTTGCACCCGAGTGGCACTCCGTGCTGAGAGACGTGAATTAAATATATAAATATATATAAATACATTTCTTTCCTTGGTGACAGTTATCAAGCAGACGTCTCCACCCCCGGAGCCGCCCCCCCCCCGACCCCTCCCCTCTGAGGCCCAGAGTTTCCAGCTGTTCCCTTCAGCTGCCGCGGTCGCTCGGACAGGAGCCTCATTGTGGGGATGTGCTTCTTCTGTAAATCAATCCCGCTGATGGATATGATCTGAGTGCCCGGCCGGCCGGGTCTGCTGCCGCGGTGTCCAATTAGGACTGTGTGTGTGTGTGCGTCATGCGTAGGCGAGGTGTCATTGTGCTATATTTACCGACTTAAGAATGAGGGAGCGCTGCGGCGACCACATTCTTGGCACCGAAGGGCACTTTGTTGTTTCAGGGTCACCCTCAAAGCGCCCACAGAGGAGAGGGGAGGAGAGGGGAGGAGAGGGGAGGAGGAGAGAGGAGAACAGAGTAGAGGAGAGGAGGTGGACGCCTGAGCGGCAGACAGCAGGAGGCAGCAGGATCCTTGAGGAAGACGGACGGACAGGTGGACAGAAGAGGAAGCGGCTGGAATTCCATCCCTTGACACCTGCTTCCTTGGAGAAAGTGAGTCAGATTCCTTTTCTCCCCCACCCCCCACCCCCCCCGAGCTTTTAGTTGGAGTTGTACGGGCGACACACTCCTGCTCTCACCTCTCAGAGACGTTGCTACGTGCTGGTAGCTGTTGGGATTTCTTTTATTTTGTTTTATGTTATTTTTTTTTATTTATTTTTTTTAATCTAAAATGGATTCATTTCACTTTTCTTTCAAACTGTGTTTTTAAGGCAGAAATCGAGACGTCATCAATTCAATCCAAATCTCTCAGAGAAACATTCACACCAGTCGCCCCCCCCGACACTGAAGCCTCCGCTTCCCAAACTCTCTCTGTGGGTTCCTAACCAGATGGATGTATGAAGACAAACCCAGAGGATTGAGGAAGCTCCCCCTGCGGTTGCAGGGTTTTATCTCCCCCCTCTCTCCTCCAGAGAGTCCTTCTTTGCTCCTGCAGCGAGCTGAACCCTCTGTCGACCTCCTGCGTACACGGCCCCGCTGGTTTGCAGCATCCAGTGACCCTCCAGAGACACCGGCGCCAGCGGCAGAGTAAATCACTCGTCCCCCCCTGGTTGATATACTCCCAATTCTCAGAGATGTGGAAACTTCCCACTGGGGACCTTGAAAAGCTCATCTTCATGCACCACAGGTCGACCTCTCGTCAGCAGCGTTCTCAAGAATAGGAGCGACGAGGGGGAAATCGTGGCGCCTGCTAGCCTGTTAGCGTAGCAGAACAAACATATTGGTGGTTGCTGCAAAAAAAAAATGAAGCTATCACTCAGGTGCGACTTGTTTGCTGGCTGCGAGTGATTGATGAGGAGCAGGGCGCATGCTGCGGCACACCAGACCTCTTCTGGAGAATTATTAGCGCCGCAGCAGCACACAATGGCGTGATTCATTGGCCACACAAGTCACAAACACGCTCTTCTCCGCATTTTTGCTTGAACCCATGAAGGCCGTAAAGGGGAAAAGACGTGACCTGCATCTGAGAACGGAGTTGGTTTAGCAACAGGGGGGAAAATATTTGATTTGACTGATTTGATTGTGAATCTGTGAATGTTTTTGCATCAAATCAGAGGTTAGCGGCAGTGTGGACAAATTTAAATGCTGGGATAAAATGTGTTTTTTTTTGTTTGTTTGTTTTTTAAATGCTGCCCATATAACAGGCGAAGCTGCCATGATTGATCAGAACTGATTTGCTTTTGCAGCCGCTGTCACGACGACTGTGTTGTGGACTGTGAAGTGAAAAAAAAAGAAGGAACATATGGTGGAATTACTCTGAGCTCAACGAGACATCACGGTCACTCAAGCGCAGCCTGATGGACCACTAGACAAAGGCAAACATGCATGTGGGCAGGAGAGAACCGATGCAGATTTTTAAAGCCATTAAGTGAACCAGCGGCTCGGAAAGACGACGATGAACAACGTGAAAAATATTTTTGCATTACGTTTAAAACAAACAACAACAAATGGCCGCATTGAAATCGAGGCAATGATGCGTAAACTGGTGCAGGCTGGCAGTGGATTTACAGTCACAATACACTGCTGCTGCTGCTGCTGCTGCTGCTGCTGTGCCTTGTTCGCTAACAGAGAGCTAACTGAACCGCTAGCATGTTGTTAATTGTACGCACTTTTCGCAACAAACACCCCTTTAAAACATCAACATAAATAGAATAGAACGCCTTTATTAATCCCACATTGGGGAAATTTGCTGCCATGTTCAACAGTCACTGTCACACACCAGGGTTCAGTGCAGAAACTGTATTTGAATGTCTCTCTGGGGCTTAAAAGTTTCAAAAATTCCGATTCCCCGTCGAGCTTCCCAAAACTTTTTTGCTTTTCTTTTTTTTTTTTTCCTTCTTCTTAAATTTTGACTGACACTGATTCTGATTGACACTGCCGGTGTGGTTTCCCCGTCGTCACCTCCGGCTCTCGACCCTCTACAGGTGGCACTCTGAGGTGCTGGAGGAGGAGCAGTTATCTGGTGTTACCATGGAAACCAAGACGGTGATGCGGCGGGAGCAGGAGGAGCAGTCGAGGCAGATGTCTCACAGCGTGCAGCTGTCGTCCCACATCAAGAAGAAGACCTTCAAGTCCAGGTGTGAACATCAGCGCTGGGGGTCAAGGGGGAGCTGATGGAGGTCAAGAGATCAGCTCATCAGCGTTAGCTCATCAGCAAATCAAATAATACTTTATTTTCAAGAAAAGTAAGGTAACTTTTTGGTCTCGCCTCCCAGTACTGCATATGCATTCATAGTTAAAAAAAATAAAATAAAAGGAATACTCAATAGTCATCTGTGATATTTCTCCATTTAAACGTCACAAAAACGGAGTAAATCTTCTCATGAGCTGATTGCAAGTTATCCGGCGTATTTATGAGGTTAATAAACTTTTGTTTTCTTCTGGTAATAATAAGAATTACAATAATGATCGCATATAACATTTCCAATTTGGCCCTCGGCACGGTGAGTTATTGCTCAGTCGTGTATTTCAATCTCTCTTCACAGCTTGTTTTCTGTTTGTCACTTTGTTTCAGCCCTAAAACGTGTGCGTTCTGCAGTGTGCTTCTAAAGTCCTGCATCGCCCGGCGTGCACAATGTTTCTCCAAATCCTTCACCAAAGACACACATTTCCTTCCTTTCAGGCAAAGACCCCCCCCCCGTTGGCAGTATGTCATTAAGATGTAATATTCACACCGCGAACATCACAATACCAGCAAAAAACACGCAGTGTTTATCCAAATTCTCCTATTAAGCCTTTAACCATGGAGCTTAATTAAAACCAAGGGGCTGCGTCGGCCTGTTTGGTTGATGTCCGCTTCAGGCGGAAATTAATTTCCCCAAAAATGGAAAACCGATTGCTCACCTCCTCAGAAATGGCCGGCCTTGGGCTTCGACAATTTGGAATAAATTCCCTGGGAGCCGGTTTGAATGACCAGCAGCCCTTTAAAAGCGGCTTATTTTGTTCCGAGAATGCCTGACGCAGTGCTTTTAGATTGGCTTGTTTTTTTTTGTTTTTGTTGAGTTTTTTTTTTTTTTTAAACTGAGGGCACCAAACATTCATTTGTGCGTGCTGGAACGGAACATTGTTGCATTTGTCAGGCACGGTGCTGCCCGTGTGATGTGCAAAGCTGCCGTAATTGATCAGAGCTGATTGGGTTTTGCCAGCCGCACAAAGTGTTTATTAAGGACAAACATATGGTGGGATTTACACAGAGCCCAATGAGTCGTCGCAGTCACTCTGTAAGGCAGCCTATGGACGACTGTCATGCACACACACACACACACACACACACACACATACAATTAGATAAAGGCAAAGACGCGCAGACAGCATAACTGCCTCACAGCGACACATTCAGAAGCTTGAAAGACGAGTACAAACAACGGGAACGTGACGGCACGCATGCAAATACGTTTGCATGTGTACGGGATTAAAAAAGTAAATAAACGAACACGGCTTGACGGCAGAGTCCTGGGTGAAAAACAAAACAAAACAAAGATCTAAAGAGTGTAGATATAATACAGGATCTCAAAGGATTTGCACAAGCACAACAGAGAGAAATCCCACTCGCAGGGAAAAAAAAAAAAAAAAGCACAGATGGACGTTGGTGCAGCAGGATCCCCCGGGAGACTGAAATCTTATATAAAATCCCTCCAGGCTCTGCCTTAGTTGTCAAAAGCAAAAAAAAAAATTTGCATTATTTCTTATGAGTTAATAAAGGGCCATCACCTGCAGGGTCTGCAGCCGCTTATTCGTTTCAGGATAAACAGAGCTGAAGTCTGTTTTTCCTTTTTTTTCTCTCTCTCTCCTTCTCTCTGTGCACCTGAGGGCTTTTAGAAAGTAAAGCCGCGAATTTACGGCGTCTGAGTTCCACCCGGCTGAAACAAAGGCAGACGGAACATCCTGTTTTCAGGACGGTTCGTTGACATTCACGCTGCGCCGAGGAGGACGAGTAATCCGATCTGTAGTCTCTTTTTTTTTTTTTTAATTCCTCTTAACGCCAAGTTAATATTTTGAGGAAGTTCGCCGTTCATCAACACATTAAGCACGAACCCACTGTCACACACTGACCCCACTTACCCGAGTGTTTGTGTGTGCGTGTGTGTGTGTGTGTGTGTGTGAGCTTGCGTGGGAGACAGCGTGTGTGTCTGTCTGTTTTGTATGCCACGGGTGTTTCTGTGTTTCTGTGAGTGTGTGTGTGTGAGTGAGTGAGTGAGTGAGTGAGTGAGTGCACATTGTAGGCGTGTTGTACTCAAGTGATGCTGCACAACTGCAGCTGCACAGCTACATTATTCAACGGCCTGGGCCTCTCTGCACACCACACTCAAAGGGGAACCAAAACAAAAGGGCTGCAGTTAAAAAAAAAAAAAAAAAGAGGAAAAGTAAAAAAATAAAAAAAAAGCAGAAGCTGTCCACCTGACCCTCACAACCTGAAGATTTTTTGTCTTTGATGTGTTCGTTTTAAAAACAAAAGAAATTTGCATTGACGTTGTGAGCCGGCTTGAAAGCACCTGTGCAAATAAAAAAAAAAAAAAGTTCTGGCAAACGACCTTGAAAGTTTTTTTTTTCATGTATTTATGTATTTATATATTTACATGTGAACCATTTGCATTGGCTAAGCCGAAAGAAATGCCAGCGGAAGTTGATTTATTCTCACGAAAGACAGCTGAAAGCCTTAACAGTCGACTAAAAGATGATGGCGTAGCTGATGTGGAAAACATAACCAAACTCGCTCCTCTACCGTCACTTCCAACCAAACTTCTTATGAATTGTTTTGCCACGTGGGTCAGGTGCCAGAGGAAACACTTTCTGGCGAGCGCGAGATACCCAAAACACCTGATAGCGCAGTAGAAGCCATTAGCATCAATATTAGCCTTGTTGGCCGAGCGGCGTGGGCTAACTTGGCTAGCGGAGGCGAAGATTTGTGGTTCTCTTTGTTCCAGAAGATCCCCCGAGCTGAAATGAACCTTGTCACCGAGCCCAGATGACTCTCCTCCTGTTCGTGGGGCCGCGCGCTAAAAGGGTCCTGAGCTTGCGGCCTAAAGTCGGCGGCTCTCTCTCTCTCTCACACACACACACAAACACACACACAAACACACACATGCAGGTCTATTTTCTCCTGTTCTCTCGCGGGACCCCCTGATAGAGACACCACTCAGATTGTTGATGCGATGGCAGCTGGGCCATCAGTGTCTGCTTGGAGGGTCAGTGTTGCCGCCGACAGGCAGCGGACTCATATTCCAGACACACACACAAGGGTTTGGCAGATGAAAACTCTTTGCAACTCCTACCAACAAAGCACCTGATTCAATGGAAAACGTTATGTGTCTGATTGCCCTTTGTGACCGGACCGGGAACCTTCCCTTGTTTCTTCGCCCGTCGCATCTGGAAAAGAATAAATGGCGGCGAAACTTGGAAGGCGATTGGACAAACTGCTCTTTCATATTCAGTCCACCAGTCAGATATTTTACTGCTTGATATGACCACGAAAAAAAAGCCTGAGCTCCGGGACTCCTAGTGGCAGAAAGCAGGTTGACGTCGTCCGACTCAAACTTAGTAACCCACGGTGCATTACGGTGTACCTCTCACTTTTACCGTATCACTTTGCTGCCTCAACCACTTACTCACTGCAAACTCACTATTTTTTTTTTTTACTCCATGCCTCCACTCAACTGGTTTGGAAAGAAAACCGAAACAGAAATTTATCAAGAGGAGACGCATGAAGCGTCGCTTTACCTAAAAGACTGAGCTGAATCTGAATATTTGCGTGGCAACTTCCTCACCAGCTCACCTGCGGAGAAAAGAAAAATGCAATTTCCTCCCGCACCGCACCCACCCGGGGCGGATATTAGCGTGACAAAGCGCACCAGCGTGGTCTTTTTGAACGGCGCCAGCTCCCTGCAGATCACCTCTTCGTCGCCGTCCGCCTTCTTTTCTTCCTAATTTGTGTTTCTGCACCATTTACCCGACGGGTTTCTTCCCGGCAGACAGAGACGTGTGAGCAGTTGCCAGCGGTGAAACTGATCCCAGGGGAGCTCAGATATATTTAATGTCACGCCAGCGGCGTTCCCCGCTCTCATGCGCCGCTGCTGCTTCCTAGCGGCCGAGCAGCAACCCCGATGAACTTGAGATTGGTTAACGCGCCACAGACCTTGACAAATTGAACGAGCGAACACCTTAATCCCCCCCCCCCCCCACCTCCTCCATCAGTGCTTTAAATAGCTGCGACGGATGACGAGGGAAAATTATCTGTTTCACGATCGCTCACCTGTGTCATTTAATGACATGCAAGAGCGGCTCCCACACTAATCGGCCTCTCTGTCTCCGTTTAACAGTGGCGGCGAGGAGGCGGCGTACGCCGACTTCTACCCCATCATTCCCGCCGACCTGATGTCTGTCAAGGAGATCCTGGACATGGGCGACGCCCCCCGACACCGGACATGGTGAGAGTTTGGGGATCATTAGGTTTGCTTGGAGGGTTTAAAAAGGTGGGATTTGGCACTGCAGTGTTGGTTTGATGCTGCTCATCAAGTTGGAATAAAGTGTTTTGCAGTTACGTTCACAAACGCTATGCATAGATGTATTTCACCTTGGTCATTGGGACACAATGCATTCGTTCTTTGGACCAGGTGCTCGCCGGTGCATTTGGACAGGGATGAGCAAAAAGATTATTTCAACTTGTTGGGGCAATTTGATACAATGTGCACGTGTGAAAGCCAAGGCCCGTGGACCAAATCAGCTTGCAAGCCTTGTGAATTGAAATGAATCTGAACCCTCACCTTAAACTACATCTCTGATGAAAATACAACAACTGGATGAGAGGAATACCCACAAATAATCCCCAGAATATCCAAGATTATAGGAAGCTTTTTGTAACGAAACCAAAGTGCTTTGAGTCCAGCAAACCAACTTTTGGTAGGGAGTCTCGAGGTCAAGGTGCAAAACGTTACAGTCAGAATGTTTCAATAGCCTTTCTGACAATGAAACGATGCAGCAGGCGGGATCTCCACCCAGCTGCCCGCGGACAGGAAGTCGCTTTGAAAAAATCGAGAGCTCACGCAGACGAGAGTTCAGGGCACCGAGAGTGAAACGAAATCCCTTTTTCAGCAGTCGGGGGGGCGAGATGCCATGCCTGTGCCGCACTGTGTGTGTGTGTGTGTGTGTGTCTGTGTGTGTGTGTGTGTGTGTGTGTGTGTGTGTGTGTGTGTGTGTGTGTGTGTGTGCGTGTGTCGGAAATCAATTACACTTTTGTGTGTTTGCGGGCTGGAGAGCAGCTTCTTCCTCCGCTCCATCTAAAAACTGAACAAAGTCTTGAACCCGGTTGAAAAGACTTTGACAGAGTCTTCATTATCGACGCTGGGGGGGCTGCGGGTAAGGGAGAGGGGGTCATTTCCTCTAAGAAATGACACGATGCTGTGGCTGGCACCAAATGAATAGGAGACGGAACAGACAGCGGTCACAATTAGAGGCGAAGGAGGCGGCTGATAAGAAAAGACGGAGTCGCCGAGAAGGAAGAGACGGAGGAGGAAGTCGTCGAGGACGCAATTACTCCCCCCCGAGGGACAAAAGATGTGTGACAGTAATGAATCTCAGCTGTGGCGACGTGGCCGTGCCAAGCTGAGATCTCATTAGATGCCCTCTCAGCGGGTCGGAGCGACAACACAAAACACACACACAAAAAAAAAACCCCGTCTCGACACAAATTCAAAATCCGTCAGAGCTCAGATCGCTGCCAAAACCCAGAAGTGTTGCTGCAGATGGTGGATTCCTGTCGGGATGGAAGAAGAGTTGGAAGTCCTGCACACTTGATCATCCCCCCCAAAAAAAAGCTTCTGCAGCTGCTGCAGGCAACAGCATATTTAGCCCTCTGTTCACAGCCTGCTGCTATACATAAAAAAATAAAAAAAAAAAACGAATGGAAATGAGTGGAAAAAGACAAAAACAAGATGATTTCACTGGGCGGAGCCAGATACTGGCTAGGAACCGTTGTCGCCAACCTTATATGGGTTGTCATTTTGGTATTGCTGCCCTGTGTGACATCATAAAAGGCTGCTTTCCAATACTAGGTGTTGTAAGAGGCAGAAAATGGAACAAGCAGCTTGAGGAAAAGAAACACATTTCCAATTTCTGTTGGTCCAGGAACGCCGGTACAGTTTTCAAGCATCGACAAAGTGGAAACTGCACCATATTGGACCCATTAAGTCCAATATGGTGCGGTGTTTTCCACCAGCACATGGAGATGTGTGCTGGTGGAAAACATTCCGCCTGGCCTGTCAAGGTTCAAGGGAAACACTCGACAGGCCACGCTCCTCATCTCCCCTCTGCTGTCTTCACCCTGCGCACATTAAGCGGTAAGAAAATGAAGCTGCCGGTGAATAATTACACATCACATCTCTGTCACACACCGTGTTTCACACAAATACTGCAAACAACAACAACAACAACAACAGGAGGAGGAGGAGGAGGAGGAGGAGGGGAGCAGGAGGAAAGTCGGTGTGGCCTGTGGCAAAGGAAGTTTAAATCTCGTCATCACGTGCGTCCGTGCACTCACTCACTCCTTTACTTATTCACTCCCAGGCCCCTTTCAGCTTCTTCCGGAATGGTTACAAGTCTGTCTGTAGGGTCATTTATGCTCTAGTGGCCATCAAAGCTTAGAGGCAGTGTTTGTGAATGTATTAAAAAATATATAAAAATCTGCCTCCTCCTCCTCCTCCTCCTCCTCCTCCTCCTCGCGTGCTTGTGCAGAGTGTTTGTGTACAAATAATTAAGCCCGTGGGAGTGTCAATCAAAAGATAGCTCAGGATTCACACCCTCCTGGCGACGAGCGAGATGCTTTAATGGCAGAGTGCGTGCGGCTGACTGACGAGACGAACGCCTCAGGCACGCGGATGCGTGCAAAAAACCTAAAAAGCTGTTGTTGCACACGTGCATTATGGACGAGCGGAGCGCTTCGCCGGCAGGTGGTAACAGTCGGCGCTAACAGCCTCTGGGTTCGTCACATGGATGGCGGGGAACACAGCGTCCTGATTGGTCGTTCTGCATCCGACAGAGGAGACAAAAAAACCCCGAAAAGTGTTTAATGCCGCAAAGCAAAGCGCGTAAATGTCGAGTGAGCTAGCTGGACATGCTACTGTGGCTAATAACTTATGCTGGTTATAATAACCTTAAATCCGGGGGGCAGGGTCGCCTTCAGTTACCAGAACTCTGTCACCATGTTGTGTTTAAAGGGTGGCCACTAACAGTGACAGACTTGTCTCTGACACAGAATTCTGCTCCGAACATGAGTTGGAGAATTTTGGTTTCGTTGATTGCATCCAAAGTCACTTACAATAAAAGCCAAACCACTAGTGTGTTATGTGTTCCAGCAGAGTTCTGCATCAGAGGCCGGTCCGTCAGTGTTATGAGTATCCCCATGCCACCAGAAACCGGACAGGGTAACAGAATATTGGTAACAGAAGGTGTCTGAGCAGAATTAGCATTATATCCATCTGTAATTTAGCTAACTTAGCATTCACCTGTAGTTTCTCCTTCTAAAGTTGCAGCGTGTTGGCTAAGCTGTTCCGCTTGCAGTTCGGCAGGGCGATTCACACGCACTGACATGCACGCCCGGGCCGGTCCGGCTTTGTGAACAAAAGGATCGAAGGCTTGAAATCGACAGACAGAGAGGGCGAGTGACGTGAGTCAATGTCATTGATCGGTTCCGACAGGGAGATCCTGACTGGGACCTCGGCTGCTGATGGAGAGTACCGCAGAACCAAGTGGACCCTGTTTGGGAACGAAGCGGAGAAGATGGAAATCGCCGTCATCGGGAGCCAGCGGCTGCTGCGCAAACGCGTCGACAAGCTGGCGCTACGCCAACAGGTTGGAGTCCCGTTTTCACCTGGACTGTGGCTGAGACCACTGCTTGTGTCTAAGAATTACAGCGTTGCTTAATGCCAAGTGGATGGACACTAAATTCAATAAATTAGTTGTAGAGGGTTTTTTTTTTCAGTTTCTGTCCAAGTTACCATCCTCAGACAAACGGCGATGGTCAGGCCCGTTTTAATGCAGCTTTGTCTTGTGAACCTCAGCGCCAACCCTCCCTTCTCCTCCCTTCTCCTCCCCGCCAACCCTCCCTTCTCCTCCCCGCCAACCCTCCCTTCTCCTCCTCGCCAACCCTCCCTTCTCCTCCCTTCTCCTCCTCGCCAACCCTCCCTTCTCCTCCCCGCCAACCCTCCCTTCTCCTCCCTTCTCCTCCCCGCCAACCCTCCCTTCTCCTCCCCGCCAACCCTCCCTTCTCCTCCCTTCTCCTCCTCGCCAACCCTCCCTTCTCCTCCTCGCCAACCCTCCCTTCTCCTCCCTTCTCCTCCCCGCCAACCCTCCCTTCTCCTCCTCGCCAACCTTCCCTTCTCCTCCTCGCCAACCCTCCCTTCTCCTCCCTTCTCCTCTTCCCCACCCTCCCTTCGCCTCCCTCGCCAATGCTCCCTTCTCCTCCCCCGCCAACCCTCCCTTCTCCTCCTCCTCCCCCGCCAACCCTCCCTTCTCCTCCTCCTCCCCACCCTCCCTTCTCCTCCTCGCCAACCCTCCCTTCTCCTCCCCCGCCAACCCTCCCTTCTCCTCCTCGCCAACCCTCCCTTCTCCTCCCCCACCAACCCTCCCTTCTCCTCCTCGCCAACCCTCCCTTCTCCTCCCCCGCCAACCCTCCCTTCTCCTCCCCGCCAACCCTCCCTCCTCCTCTGCTCTCCAGGCGCAGAGGAAGGCGTCCGCCCACATCAAGTACCTGGAGCGTTTAAGTCAAAAGGCCCCGGACTTCGCCATCCCTCTGAGGGCCCACACCGTCTGGGAGCGCATGACCGTCGTGCTCTCCTGCACCGTGCAGGGCTGCCCGCCCCCAAAGGTCACATGGTAAGCACCGGCCGCGCTCCATTCCTTCGCCGTCCGCCGGGGATCAAGTCCTTTCAATTTCCTGGAGGCGTCCGTCTAAAAAAAAAACCCAGCGCTCAGTTCATCCCGGCGAGCGCCGTCATTTGAATTCAATTTCACTTGCACGAAAAGAGCAGAGTTCCCCGGTTCAAGTTGATATTTGACTGCAAGTTAATATTAAAAAAGAATTGTGGAAGCAATGGCTTCAATTTTGTTCCTCCTGAACAAAGGTTCTTTGGATCTCTGGCATCCAACTGGTTAAGTGTGTTCGAGGCGCAGGGGATTGATTGGAACTTTTTTTTCTACATGTGTCACCACTGAAATTCTGATGAAACTACTTGAATTTTTAGCCAATTTCTTAAATGAAATTGCTCTTTAAACTTCAGTAGTTCCTCATTGTGATAGTTTGCCAATGCACTTACATTAATTATGGTGTTTATTGTTTCCACTTCTTTGAGTTTTACTCATTAGTTATGAGTCATTTTAAAGTGTCCTATGTTATTGTTTTTTAGATTGAACAAACAAACAAACAAAACACACAATGCCCAAAAATAAAGCAGTGTTTGCAATGAATAAAGACGGTAATAGGTTTTTTAAAAAAAGACTAAATTGTAATGAATTGGGAGGACGCCACTGACTCCCGCACATCCCGGCTGCAGCATTCATCGCACGTGACTCATTAGTCCGCGGGTGCATTCATTAAATGCCGACGTCCGTATAATAAAGTGGCAAGAGCGGCAGAGTTATTCAGAGCGGCGGGTCAGGGAGTCGACCTCGAGCTGCCCGGAGACACCGCTGACGGCCGAGCGCGCTCAGTATTCATGAACCGGAGCCGTCGAGCAGAAAAATTCTGAGGTTCACGGGATTCGACATCCCGGAAGGGACCCGGCGAGCCCATTGGAGCGCTAAAAGGCTGCCCTCAGCGGCACCGGGCCGCAGAAACAGAATGGGAGATCAAAAGCCCCACCGTGCAGCCGCGCCTGGTTCATCCACACCCCGGCACTGATTAATGAGGAGCCTGCATGTGGGCACGCGGACGAAAAACCTGTTGTTCCCTTTGATATTTGTGGGATAGAGAGAGGGGGGTGGGGGGGGGGGGAGAGAGACAGACTTTTTGATACTCGTTCAGATCTGTTTCTGACGCTGTGATCCAGGTATAAGGACGGTGAGCCGCTGCACAGAGCAGACCTGCCGTGGAACTACCGCCTCCAGCAGGAGTTTGGCCTCAACGTGCTGGAGATCAGACGGTGAGTCGTAACATGAGTTGGAAGTCTGCAGAAAAGTTGCGCAGATTCCATCCTGGTGCGGCGTTATCAAGCTAACGGCGGTGGTGGAGGGGGCCAGACAATCAGATATGAGATGCGTGTCAGCCTAAAGAAAATATGTTCAGGATTGATTTATGAGTAAGACTCCGCTGGTGAACACAAGTTCATAACAAAACAGCCAATTTGCCATTCCGCTGTTTCACTTTAATATTTAAAGGGGCCATGCTGTGCACATTTCCAAATCATTCTTCTTCGTCCCAAGCAGCCTATAGTGGAATCCATGTAGAATTCCAAAGCCCTGTGGACGTTCCACCTTTGCAGAGGCGTGTCCCAGCCACGTGCCACCTCACTAGCCTGCGGGTGGTGTCCGTGAGAGGTGTCGGCCCTATGTGACATCACAAAGGGCCGATTTTCCAACCCGTGTGTGTTAGCGTGCAAAAAAGGAGGAGGACCGGAGGGGCTTTGCACAGCCCTAGTGAGTTTACCAACTGGCTACGATCATGTATTATTCGGGTACAAATACGTCTGCGTGATATTGAAGATTTATACCAACCACCTTCTGCCGGTCCTTCCACCCACTCACCAACCACTCTGTTACTTCAGCTGCTCTCCCGACGATGCCGGCGAGTACAGAGTGACAGCCAAGAGCCCCCTGGGTGAAGCCACGACCTTTGCAACGCTGATCGTCAACTGTGAGTAGTTTTTTTTTTTTGTTCGCCAGCAAAGAGAACACAATTACAGATTGTGGCACAAAGAACAAAGAATACACACTTTTGAGGGGGGAAGAAAAGAAGAAGAAGCTCATTGTGATTAGTAGCATCCACTTTACAGGGCAAATGTGTTGATGGTGCTGCCTCCTAGTGACCGCTTTCATAATCTAAGGCCCTGTTTGCACTTGGTCATTTCATGCGTTTTTCGTATTCCGATCGGCAAAAAACACACAAAGTAACCAAGTGCAAACAGTCCAAATCTGTTTTGTCGCATAAAAACGCATTCCTCACGGACGTGCGAACAGAACGCGAGCTCAGTCCACATTAAGGACCGCCTACTCCACTCACCTCTCCCGTGTACGTACTTTGTCGGCGCCCCACCTCCCGGCGTCGTCATTATAAAGTTACAACCAAGAAGCGAAAACAAATCATTTTTGTTAGACTCGTTTATTAGCATGCTAATAAATTTCATTCCGCATTAGCATATTTTGTCAGTGGAGCAGCGGTCGCAGTTTCCCACATATGTGATTAAATGTGCGACGTTGCATCCGAAAATAAAGTGGTCACCACTCTGTCCCACCACCAGTCGTTACTCCTCGTTCGGATCCATACGAGCTGCAGTAGAATTAAAACCGGGCCTAAAGGTGCACTGAAACACAAATACAACAAAGTTGACAGGAGTTAATTTTCCAACCTTCCCCACCTGGCTTCGAAGAGAGGCAGACATATTGGAAACCACAACCAGAGCACATTTCTTCCTCTTATTGGTTCTGTGTCTGTCCAATAGAGGCGGGGGGGGCTGTTGTGCCTACATCTGTCTAAAAAAAGAGCAAAGAAAGAAATAATACGGTACTGAGATTAGATCAATCTGCATTATTTGTTTCATTTTTTTACCCTCTTCATGTTAATATGACCCTACTGTAGCTCAGGGCAATTAATGAGCCGCTGTAGGGCTAATCCATCAATACTATTTATGACTTCACTCCTCTCAGTTGTTAAAAATAGGTGAAAGGGAATATTAAATGCGACTCACACGCACGCGGCCTTGCCAGGTTCAATTTGTCGGCGCCGAGTCTGCAGCCTGCCAATAGCCGCCTCTGTTTTCCACCGCCTCTCATTCATCCTGCTGCTGTCTTCTTCTTCTCCTTCTTCTTCTTCTCTGCCCTGCCCTGCTGTGCCACTCTCAATCTCAGCATATCAAGGGGCCGCGGCTGGTTCGGAGTACGCGAGGACCTCGGGTAAGTTTCAAACGAGAACCCTCTTGAAAAAAAAAAAAAAAAAAAATTAATAATTAAAAGAAAAAACATAAAAATGTTCCCTTCAATTTTTCCTCGGCGCACCTTTGAAGTTCCTCCCTCCACCTGTAAAACCAGGCCATCTTTGAAGACGACGTGGGCTGGTGCTCAGCTCCACACGCAGCACGTGATGAAAGACGTGGCTGCATTGAAAGCAATGCTGCGGGGTTTTTTTTTTTTAATTTGTCACCGCAGGAGAAGTTCACGCCTCGGCCTGGGCACCCGTGACCATTATTGTGCATTTGATGCAAGCGCCAGTGTTGTAGGGGCGAGGAAAGAAAGGGTCGTCACGCTCATGTAGCTTTCATACGTGATCATCGGCGGCGGCGGCGGCAGCGGCGGGGGGGATTTATGCAATTTCGCTTTGAGCTGTGTGCGCCTGTGACTCACGTCGGCCGCGACACTCTTTGGCCTCGGTTAGCCGTTAGTCTGCGCCGTGTTTGGGCTGCCATCACTAAGCGGAACGGACAGCCAGGCGGTTAGCATGTAGCCTGTTCTCAGTTGGGCAGTGAAGATTCTGGTTTTGTCTGCTGGACGTTGTTTGTAACTCGGTCCAGGCAGCCACATCTTGTCTCGTCTTATCTTGCTGACTTCCAATTTAAAAAAAAAAAAAATGAAAAGTGTTTTCAGTCAGTGGTCTGTAGTCCTTTTAGTGGTTATTTAACCAGGAAGCAGTGGCCTTCTTGTTACCACAGAAGAAGGTGAGGAAGAAAGAGAAGTGGCTGCAGCTCAAACTGATGCGCTGGATGCTACAGCTTGAAAAGAATGAGATGGAATTCTCACATTAAAAAAAATAACACAGACGATTTTATTGGCGGGCAGCGTGTTCCCGCTTTCCTGTCAAGAGCATCGGATTGACGAATGCTACAAGCTAACAGTTTAGCCACCTGCTTAATCGCATTTGAATACATCACTCAAATATTAAGGTTTGTCCTATCGCTTCCCAAGTTTTCTGACGCTCTCTCTACGAGCGCTCCTCCAGATGGATCCGTGACATTAAAAGGATTTGGAAAATGTGTCATCTGGCGTGCCAGTTTTAAATTGTCCCAAAGAGCCTGCGGGAGGAGATCAGGATCAAGAGACATGGAGGTTTTAACTTTGACAAGCAGGAGAACTGGCAGCCATCTGCTACCAACAGTCGACGTTCATTTCCCAACACAACTTCTCGCCTGCTGAGACTACAAACACGCAAGCACTTTCTTTTTTTAAATTCTTCTTTGTTTGTTTTTTTCTTCTCCGAAGCACTGACCCAAGCTCCCTGATGTAGAAGATGGCTTATGCTTTAAATTAAATTGCATTTGTTACCGGTCGTGTTGCATAAGACAACGCAATACAAATGTGACGCACTGGACCAAAAGAGGGACAATTCAAGTCATTGCAAGTGTCATGCCTGTCGTATTTGGCAGAAGCTGCACTGTAATGACAACAGTTGTAACTAGAACAGAGTCTCCTGTGGCAGCCGTGCTGGGAAAACCTGAGGCTCAATTAGAAAGCTTCCATTGCTTGATAGAAAGCAGTTTGTAGTTTTGAAATGTAAACAAAGACAGACTCGTAAAGTTCTGTTTTTAATTCGTCACGTTTTGAGGGTGCTCTGTACGTCTCGGCAGAGCTGTTTATTCCACTTTCACCTTGAAGTGGAATAGCTCAAAGCTCAGAGATACGACGCTGCTTGAATGGCCAACGATTGAAAGGCTCAGTTGCTGTGCACCGCCTCATCCCTCAAGAGTCTCACAGGGACGACAGCGGGTTGGAGAAAACTCGTTTATCTTATTCAATGCTGCACCACAGGTGAAGCAGCTGGTTTAACCCTTTTAACCATTGGCACTCCAAAGCCGAGCTGATGACCGTCGCTGAAGGAAGGGAGCGGTAGTGTCTGGGACGCCGTGGACTGCGGGTTTGATGGCAGCACAACTCACAACTCTCAACTTTCAGATCGCATCGCTTCAGTTCCCTGACAAGCGGGAGAATGGCAGCCGGAAGACTGGCTCGTCAGGAAGCGCCTGCTTTTCAAACCTTGACGGCGGCCTCGAGTGCCCCCAGATGGAATAGGAGGCTTTTTAGTAAGCGGCACTCCAGAGGGTTTGTGGCAGCTCGCTAGCTGTGAGCAAGCTAGCTAGCTGCCACAAACCCTCTAACAAGCTAGCTAGCTGGCAGTTGTGAGCGAGAAGAAGAATAAAAGTAGTGGTGGAGCTTTTGTTTCAAGATCACTTCCTGTCCTTCACTCACCCTGCTTCCTATTAAGTGTACTTTGTTGCCGTGGCTAACGCTAACAAAGTCACGCCGCCTTTTTCTCTTTTTATTGCCTCCTTCTTCTTAATGTCACCAAGCTCTTTCTTCTCCTCCCCTTTCATCCCCTCATCGCCACAGTTCAAGAAGCCCAGTTTGACGAGACCTTTCCACCGACGTGGGTGCAGGAGGGCGACGACCTCACCCTGCGGTGCACCTTCAACCCCCCCCAGCAGGAGGTCAGCTGGTTCCGAGATGGTGGGTGCCAACAAGGACGAGCGTCGGGTGAGACCGAGGTCACGGTTGGTTTCACCCGAGGTCTCCGTCTCTGACCCTCAGGCGTCCAGCTGCTTCCTTCTGCCGCCGTGGACCTGAAGACCTGCGGCGGCGACGCCTCCGTCACAGTGAGGGCGGCGCACAAGGAGCACGAGGGCGTTTACACCGTGCGGCTGAGGACGGGCGACCACGTCCAGGAGCACAGCGCCTACGTTTATGTCAAAGGTGAGGAAAAAAATAGGCGTCTACTTGTGATGTCACGGAGGGCAGTTGTTCCCACACCTCTCCATGGTTGGGAGACCTCCATCGGAGAATGGCTGCCCTTGTTTTTTCATCCCCCTCCAAACATGCGGAAGGTCCGACAGAAGTGTCTGTTTTAGCAGGAGGTTGCAAACAGAGGGCTCAATATGAATGTTTGCCCCTGCAAACGGCCGCGGCCGCAGGTTTTCAACCGCCGATCGAAGCGCCTGATAACGTGCTCGCAACGCAATATGTTGTTTTCCCCTGTAGTTTGTAGGAAACACATTCATCACATTGCGCAGCCGAGCGCCTTCTTGGGCCTGCGGGCTCAAACGATGAAAAATACCAATTTGGCAAGAAAAAGAAAAGGAAAAAGAAAAAGAGAGAAATCTGAAATGGGCTGTTAAAAAAGATCAGAGGATGCAGCACTTTGCATCGACTAAATGGCTCTTTCTTGTGTTTTCAAACCATCAGCGTCATTGGCAGATGGTTGCTGCTCCGTTGCCATGGCGACCGCAGATCCGCACCGAGGTCACAACTGAGCCAACTCCCACTCACATTGTAAATCGCTTCCAAAACAAGCCTCGCGTCCTTGCCTTTCAGTCTTACAAGAGCCTCACGGTACTTTTTCTTTTTCTTTCTTTCATCCTGACAAGAGTCCTGGACCAGCCTGGAGGGCCGTCGTACGATAAAAAACATCCCTTTCGAACATGAGTTTGTCATCTTAGGTTCCGCAGCTGGAGACAATTTGTTTTGACAGCCCCTCCAAAACATCATTTGCATTTGCCAGTTCCACGTTTGCGCCCCGCACTTTGAAATGGCGCCATCCGTCGAGCTGCTCTGCGGCTGTTAGCTCCCGACTTCCTCCCCGCAGCAACGTTTTCCCGCGTCCACATTGTTGCGCGCCGATAAATCCTGGAAGCCTCTCGGTCGCCTGACTCACGTCGACTCGAGAGAGAGAGAGAGAGAGAGGTGGCTGGGCGACTCTGCCGGGCTCGCTGAGCAAGTGTGTGTGTGTGTGTGTGTGTGAGTGAGTGTGTGTTTGTTTAATTTATTTATTTATTTTGCAGCGCTTACTTATGCATGTTGCTGCGCCGTCGCCGCCAAGTTCGCAGTGAAATGATCCCTGAATCATTCATGAACTCGGCTTTGCATGCTCGCGTGCCAAAATGAACACACGAGAGAAACACACACACACGCACACAAACGCACACATACACACACGCCTGGTGCAAAGTAAATCAGGGCTCTCTGCTGCGTGCTTGCTTTTAAAAGGTTTGATCTTCTGGAGCTGGTAATCAGTGCATTCACTCACTTCCTCGGGCATGAGGCTTCTTCTGTTTCATTCAGTTGACAGATTTGCATCATAAAAGGTGGTTCAACAAAATCACAACAAAAAACAAAAAACAAGTAGAAAGAATTACTGATTCTGTCCTTTGTTGGGTTTGGCGGCCAAAGGCCAAAGGTCAAAGTTTTGGGAACGTGCAGATAATTTTGCATAGTTCGGCTCATTTCCCTGGAAGGCGGCCTTCTCAGCCTCGTCACGGGCAGCCGCTGGTTTGAGTTGTCCGCCGTCAGTCTGTTGCTCCCTGCAGCCTTCATGCGTCGCTCCTCGCTCTGCACGCCGAGTCCCACACATGCGCGACGAGGTTCGGTGTCGGCAAATTAGCCGCATGCTCCTCCTTGTTCGTCGCCGTCCCGGAATTTCATGCTCCTTGTGTGTTTTTCGCCATCATCACTTTGCTGGCTTTTCGTTCTTCTTTTCTCTCCCCCCCCCCCCCCCCCCCCGACCTTCAACTCACTGCAGATGCGTCAGCGGAAGTGTTCGGAGGCCCCGCCTCTCCTCTGGCGGTCCAGGTGTCCGACGTCAACAAGAACTACGTCTTCCTGACCTGGCAGCCGCCCAGCGCCGACGGAGTCTCGCACGTGGAGGGTTACTACGTGGAAAAGTGAGCACCCAGCACCGAATCATTTTTTTTTTCAACATTTAAAGTGAGGGAGGGAGGGAGAAATGTAGGGGGTTTTTAGGTCTTCTGTTCCATTAACGACATCTTATTAAACTGTGCAGGTTAGCATTTCCACACCGTCAGAGCAGGAGAGTTGCAGTCAGTGGCTCGGTGACAAGAAGAGAAATTGGCAGATATCTATTTCCAGGACGACTCGCTCCATCCACCTCACAGCTTTGGCTCCAGGATTTCAAGATAAAAGCGTGCAAAGAAAAAAAAAACAACATCCACTAAAAGTCACAGTGGTCTAAAAACATTTTAACGTGAAAATCTATTTAAAAAAAAAACAAAAAAAAAAAACAGGGCTGCTTCACCAGTTGCACATCAGCTCGGCTGAGTTCACGTGAGATGGATGGCAGAGGCGCTAATGATCAAGCCGGAACACTTTGTAAACAGCAGAGTCAAAGACTCCCGCGAGAAAACAGGTGCTGCACTTTCACCAGCACCAATCAATCAGCGCCACACGCAGGCCAGGCTGCGCGAGCACGTCTGCTTCTCATGCGCAAGTTTGTTGGGTTTTTTTTCTTTCGTTCCTTTTTTGTTTAATCGCGTCTTAGTGAGTTGTGGCAACTTGCGTTTATTTGTTTGTTTGTGTTTTCTTCTCTCTCTTCTTTTGGGCACCTCATTTATTCGGCTTTGGAAAACAGAACCGAGCAGATGAGGAGGGGGAACTGTAGGATAACTTCCAGTTCCCTAGCAACCTGCTTCCTGCTGTAAACAAGTTCCGCTATCCGTCTCCTTTGTGTTTGCTAGTGGCAACAGTTTGTTACTAAAAAAAAAAAAAAAATTGTTGTTAAAAAATAATGTGCTCCATTTACTTTCATGTGTCGGTTTCAGGTTACATACCGGCGTTAATGTGTTGTCACACAAGCTAAAAATGCTTCAGAGTGGCACTGCTGCACCCCGCAGGCTGCCACCTCCTCCTCGGCTGCTTTGTTTACCTCTTGTTCAAATTCCCGGCTTGTTCACCAGCGCCTCTCTCCCATCTCTCAGGTGCGATGTCACTCAGGGCGAGTGGGTGCGCTGCAACGTGCCCGTGCAGAAGGCGTGCCACTTCCCGGTGTTTGGGCTCCAGGAGGGGGCGCTGTACCGCTTCAGGGTCCGGGCCGTCAACAAGGCCGGAGCGGGACGGCCGTCCAAGGCAACGGAGCCCGTGCTCACCGCCGACCCGCTGGAGCACACCAGGACCACGGGTACGAGTGTAGCCTCTGGGCCCAGGAATTGCGGAGGATAAAAGCATAATACAGTGGAACGTTGAAATAGAAGCTTCTTTTTTTTTTTTAAGCACTCTATATCAGATCACTACATTTGCTAACTTGGCCTCCACGCAAAAGGAGTCACAGCTACAGTTTGTAGCCCTGCACTACTGCAGCAGAACTCAGCAGAAATCTCACTCATATGTCCCGCCAACATGCAACATAAGGCTTTTCCAACCAGTCCCGAGACTTTATCAGATTCCGTGACTAATTGAGGAATCAAACAACTAAGCAATCGCAGAAAACTTCAGGCGCTTTAATCAGAACCGAGCTTGACTTGGCTGAATTTTCACACTGACTTTTTTTTTTTTCTTTGATGTTTTACTGGAGAGTTCAGAGTTTCGATTAAAACTGCGGCAGTGATGTGCAGCTAATGTTGCTCCGTCACGTTCTTGTCATGCTTTCAAATTGCATGTTTTTTTTGTGGGTTGTTTTGTCCATGCGCACTTGTGCCTCTGCAGAGAGGCCGTGGCGGTCGGCGCCATCGCGCCAGTTGCCAGGTGACCGCAAAGGCTCGCCAGTCTGTTGGTAGCCTTGAGCCACGGTGAAAAACTGCTAAATTAGCTGTACCAAGTCCAAACCAAACCAAACCAAACCCTCATCCAGTTGATTCCAAACGCTTTCTGAGGAAATCTTTCCTGCGTGGATCTTTGAGACACATCCAGATTAGAACACACACTGCCAGGTGGAACACGTCTTCCATCGCTAAACAACCTCCGGGCTCTCTACCAAACATTTTCCATCTACTGTCATTCCTGTATTTACCCACAATTCCATCCGATTAGCCACAAACTCGTATATGACGCCGCCTCTTCTGCTGCGCTAGTTGCTATACCTGCGAGACGCAGCCAACTTGATGCGGCTCCCGTCTCGCTAGAAGGCCTGGAGGATGTGGTGTGATGGTCGCCGTGACGGCCTACTGATGGCAGCGCCGTAGAATGGAATGCTTCGTTTCCCTCAAAGACTCCTTTTTTATGCTGCGTGAATATTTCTCGTAAAGAGTAGGTAAAGAAGCGATGGGATGGATAGGAGACACGGGACGTGTGTGTGTGTGTGTGTGTGTGTGTGTGTGTGTGTGTGTGTGTGTGTGTGTGCATGAGCACCAGCTGGGACAGATGGGCCCTGGTCAGGTGCTGCGGATCATTAAACACCGGTGAAGGACGGACAGAAGGTTGACTTGCCTCCAAGCTGCACTCTGCGGCTCCGCGGCTCTTCTGCCAGAAGCTGCCGCGGCAAACATTAACATTAATAGTGTTATCATGGCCCCTCGCATAACATCATTACTGCCGAAACGACTTCTCCTTTCCCCATTTCCCTCTGCCCCCCCATTCCTCCCACTGCCCCCCCATTCCTCCCACTGCCCCCCCCCCCCACCAACCTGTCAACAGTGGTCAAAGTGGCCGGAGGACGCTCCATCACAATAACAAAGGATGAACTGGAAGGTGAGAACGACTTTGCTCTCTTCATCAGGTGCATCGTTAAATTAAAAATGCCTGGTTTTCCTGCCATTAAATCCATGCCCGTATTATTTCAACCAATGAGCTGCGGCGATTGTCGCGGCTGCAGCTACGAGGGTTTTGTTCCTCGTTTTGCAAAGGGGAAGCGACGGTAAACGCGCATCATTTTTGCCCGCCGCCTTGCCGAGGGGCTGATAACCTTGGCGACAACAGCCATCAGACAGACAGACAGGCAGACAGGCAGACAGACAGACAGACAGACAGACAGAGATAAAGGCAAAAGAGGAAGAGGGAAAAATAATAAAACGGTGGAGGCAAGCGGACAACAAATGAGGAGGGACGGCGCCTTTTATTCTTTACCGTATCGTCAACGCCTGCACAGCGTGCTGGTCGCAGCCTCGTCAAAGCACTGAGAAAAGTTATATTAACAGAAAATTTGTGGTTGCAGGAGCGCCTGCATCCTTGTGGGAAAAACAAATTTATGTTTTTGAAATTTACTTCTTATCTACCATTTACTTGAAATTTCTTGTGCTGATTATTGAGGCGAGATTTTCTATTTTACCGAAGCGCCTTGTGCAGTCTAGCAGTTTGTTTTTGTTGCGGCAGCCACCGTTTAGCGAAACTTGGACTTTGCCAAATTTAAAACATCAGACAACAACGCAAACTGACGCAGCGCTGCTCTCACGTTGTTTTTTTCATGGAGATCGTGACGGATAAGAAAACACCATGTTCATACGATGAAGAAAAACACATTTGCGTGTGTCGTACGGGACACCTGCTGGTCATTTGCGGCACTACTGTTTTGTTATCCTGTTACCGCATAGTACCCAAGCATTAAGAAAACAATTGTTCGCAATTTCAAAACCTTTTCCCTGAACATTTGCTTACCATTACATGTGTAAACCACCAGAATCAGAGCAAGTAATTAGCTCGTTCATTTATCAAGCGGCGAGCAGGGGCAGCTGTTACTTAGTTTTGCTTAGCCTAGCCTAGCCTAGCCTAGCCTAGCTTCTATTCACTCAAACAAAAAAATAAAACATCAGGTCTGTTGTGGTTTTATCTCAAAGCTCAAAGTGCATGTCTGCCCCTCATAGCTCCTTGCAGATCAACTCTGTTACGCCCTCTCTTGGGTCCAGATGGCCTCTTGGACCCACACTGCTGCTCTGCAGCCCTTCGGGTGAACACAAACAACACGGCCGGCAACACAATCTGAACACGTCCTGGGTCATAGAGTTATTTCGGGCGCCGTTTAATGTAGTCGCAGGGGCAAAATTGTGGCAGCGGGACAAGAACCTCGGCTGCTGTGTGGTATTTTGCCCCAGACTGTGAAAAGCGAAATTTGGACCTTCATTTTTTTTTTTTTAAACCCCTCCCCACTGATCTCACTTTTTTCTCCCTCCTCCCCTCTGCTCCACAGGAGAGGTCAGAAT
>NW_027466116.1:542500-547500 GCF_046127955.1 Nelusetta ayraudi
TAAACCAACTTTTAGAGTGAACGTCCCCCGGAGCTGCGGCTCAGCCGCTAATTAAGCAGCCTTTGTGCCCTCATGCGTCCAGTGGAGATGCGCAATGTCGGCCAGCGTTAAAGTTGCAAGTTTCGTTCCGACGGCGTTGGCACAAGCAGAGCCAGCGCGTCTCATTTGTTAATTCAGACATTCATCATGATGCCACTTTAGTGAAAGCGCACATTAATTTGCAGAGGCGGCGATGCGCACTCTTGCATTTTCTCTGTGTCTGTTTTTAGCTCTTCGGACAGCGAACTTCAGCCGGGACCAGAAGGTCCCCCCCAACCCCCCACCCCCAATAAAGAAAGCAGTGCTCGCTTTTAATATTTAATGATTAGATCTCCCCGTTTAGCAGTTGTCTCGTAATACCGTCCAACTTTCCCTCAATGGCCTGCGTCACTAGGCAACAGCAGCAGTGTCCATGGAGACCCGCTGCAAGTGAAATCTTTAACCTGTCTCAAGGACGGTGCAGGTGGTCCGTTAATTAGACCTTGTGCAAATGTGTGATGTGTTAGGGTTGTTTTTAGTTACAGCAAAGAAAGAAAGAAATATATATTTATATATATATATATATATATTCATATCACAGACAGGGCTAATTAGGAAAATAAATTGGCTGTGTCACTATATCAAGATAAGCGCTGCAATCTGTGGGAGCCAAAGACTGTGGCAGATTTTGCCAGGTTTTAATGGGAACATGCAGCGCCCCCTGTTGGGCCAAGTCTTCAAAAGCTAGTCTTCAACTCATACTTTCTCTCATACGGTCTCTTGTTTGAACCTGTTTGCCAGCTTCTTGAATTGTGACAAAAAAGATTCTCTCTTTTAAAGGCTGCATCGTGATTATTAAGTCGTCTGTGATTACTTTGTTTTTCTTGTCTTTTTGTGTCTCCCACAAATTGTTCCACCTTGAGCAAAAACAATCTATCTATCTATATATAGATAGATAGATAGATAGATAGATATAGATATACGCACACACACATATACATATATGTACACATACTGTATATACATATATTTGCATTCCATATTTGCATTCCACCCTCAGCTTGGTTGCTCAGTTGATATTGAAAATGAGTGAAAAGCATGTATTCTTCATGAAAAGCAGCCTCTCTCACCATCCAGTGTGCAAAACTTTTTTCTTGTTTTTAGGTTCCCAGTCGCTCTTCACACTTTAGCTGAACTGAGTCTTGCTTTGCTTGAAAACCCTTTGCCTTTTATCCAAAAGGCTTCTTCTAAAGAAGGGTTAAGGGGTTGGGATTCCCAGGGATGCAACCTTCTGGGGAGGAAAACCTTGAAGGTGGTGGTTAAGGAAGTTAAAGTAAAAAAAAAAACACACATTAAAGGACCAAGAGTACGTGTGACATGTGTTCTCTGCACTGGGTTCGACCCCACGGCCTCCCGCTCTGAGTGTGGAGGACAACAAGCTTGGAAGATCCACAGCTGGGATTTCAAACTCTGCCGTTTGCCACACGTGCACTTTGACCCACTAAGCCAAAAATAAACATGTAGCCGTTGTCGGCAGGATTCGAACCTGCGCGGGGAGACCCCAATGGATTTCTAGTCCATCGCCTTAACCGCTCGGCCACGACAACCCTGACCCCGGCCCTCACTCACTGCCGCTGAGTCACATGATGAGAGGCTGGTGGAGGTGGAGGATGGAGGAAACTTCTCACCTGTCAGTCGTTGAGGAAACAAATCACTAATGGGCTCCAGCCTGTGAACATGACGGAGCAACTCACGTGCTGGAAGAAAGGGACTGTTGAATTCCTTTGACTCACTGAACTGTTTGTAGAGCTGAAGAAGATTTTAAAAACCAGGGCAGAAGCGCAGTTGCCCGCATCTATCTGCACTTACTTTTTGATGTTATGTTATTTTTGTTTGAAGGATGGGCTGAGGCAGTGGTGTAGTTCTACCTAAAGGCCATTAGAGGAGTGGTGGGGATTTATTGATAAGGGAGGAAGCGCTTAGAAATGAGCTTTGAGGCGGCGATCGCTTTTTACTGTAATATAAAAAGCTCAAAAAAAAAAAAAAAAACTCATCTGTGGTTGAGTCAATTAGCTGGCGGGAGGGCGGGGCACCCCGGGCGGAGCGGCACAACATAGCCGCTGTTGGCGTCGGCGATAAGGGCTCTAAAGTCTAAGTGGCTGTGAAAAGGAAGATCAATGGCGGGATCGATGGTGCCCCAACCCCTCGCCCGCCTCGCCGCCAAAAGTGGGGGTTGAGCGGTGCTGCAGCGGTAGAACGATTACTTTGTGAGTGTGGCTGCATGACCTGAGAACTTTTTTTCTTTTCTTCCTCCTCACTCCTCTTCGCCGCCTGCGTTTCCCCCAGAAAACACTCAGAGAAATGTCAGAGTGAACTCGAGCAGCGGATTTGATCGTCTGCTGCCGCGCTGCCAAAAAGCTTCCACACTGAAATGTAGAGAAGCACTTGGAATCGCTTAGTCTGCACAAACCACTTCAGGATCTACTGTGGTATTTAAACTGCAAAGTTACATTTTGTTTTTGTATTTTTAATCGCTGGAATCTTTTGTTTTTGTCTGTGCCTGACGTCTTTCCTCAGGTGGGCAACCTGGACAGCGGTCGCTTCCATCAGTTCCGCGTGTTTGCCGCCAACGTGGCCGGTGTGGGGAAGCCGTCCGAGGCCAGCGAAGCTTTCCTGTGCGAGAAGTGGACGATGGCCGAGCCAGGTAAAGATGGAGCGAAGCCGCCTAAACGTTCGTTTTTCTCTGACGAGCACGGACTGACAGTCTCCTGTTGTCCGACTGTGGCCCAAGAGGTCAAACATCCAAGTACAGAAAACATGAGGCAGTTAATCCTGTCTGCTGTTACCAGCAATTTTCTCCAAAGGTTGTTTTTTAAAAAAAAAAAGAAATGATGGCTGCCATGCCTGCACTTTGTATTCTCTGTTGCGGTAACAGAGGAACCAGAGTGAAAAGTGAGCGTTTTCCAACGCTTTGCCATTAGAATTCCAGATGGAGGCAGAGGTCAACATTTTAAGTGCATAATGCAGCAGTTGAAATAGCAGCTGTCGGTTGGATGAAGCCAGCGGAGTTCGCTGTTTGTTATTTAGAACTTGTCCTTTCATACTTACCCTGTCGGGGGCGTAGCGGGGCTCTGCTGCCGACTGCTGCTGCCAAGGGGTCAACGAGCGAAACTGGGAGGGGAAAAAATAAAGAAAATTGGCGTCAACAAGCGTGCGGGTTAATGCTTGGATGCAGCTCAAGGAGCAGCTGTTCTTGTTTTTAGTAAATAGTTTTGCCTCCGCAAAGAAAAATTTAAATAAAAATGAAACTGGCAATTCTCTTCATCAGGTCCCACAATCAAGTAACATTCTCTCTAATGAGATCTTTCTAATCCAACCATCGATTCGCATCTCTGCAAAACTACAGTGCATATTTAGCCCTCTGTTTTTAGCCTCCTGCTGAAACTGATGTTTTGTTGGCTCTTGCACATGGTTGGAAATCGGACAAAAATGAGGCAGAGTGAGTGGGCGGAGGCAGCAACTGGCTAATGCTTGGGAGAGGGAGTCTCCAAAAAAAAAAAAAAAAACTCACTGGTATGAGTGAATTTGCGCAACATGGGGCTTTGAATAAGCCAGTAAAAGTGATGCCACCCGGTGGTGATTACAGAGATTACAGGGTTAGCAAGACAATTAAAAGCGCCTTTTTTTTTCAGCGACTAAGGAAAAAGACGATGGGACAATTTCACACTTGTGACGCAGCACCGTGAAGGACCGGCGACTGGAGGGAGGGACGGTCAAACAGTTAGGACGCGGTGGTCGACTGGCAGCGTGGGGGGGGGGGGGGGGGGGCTCATTGTCATCATCCACGTGTGACATTTAATATTGAGAGCAGGGGGAGGCTCTTCCTCTCCCTCACCAATGCCACTTCTGGATGCCAGCCTCATCAATCTGGGGTTCTTTTTTTTTTCTCTCCAGCGCTGTTAATAATTTAAAAGAGGCCAGGGGGAAAAAAAAAAAATCATTAAGCAAATGAACCCTGTGTGGGCACCAAGGCAGCAGTGCGGGCGGATTAAAGGAGAGTCACTCTGTCTTTACTCCCGCTCTACCGTTTGTTTCTAGTGGTTGCATTCGCTTTAATGCCCTGCTTTGTTTGTTCTGTGATGGCCACCGAGGGAGGGCATTTACTGCATGGATATTTCTATTCACTGTATGTGGTGGTATTTTTAATACAGGTGTTATTTGGCCAGCGGGGGCCCACAACACTCACGGCCTCCTGGCTTGTTTGTTTGTTTGTTTGTTTGTTTGCTTGCCCTGCTCAGGTCCTCCCTACGACCTGCAGTTCAGGGAGGTGAGAGACAGCTCGCTGGTGCTGCTGTGGGCGGCGCCGCTGTACCAGGGGAGGGGTCCTGTCACCGGCTACGTGCTGGAAATGAGTCGTGGTGACCAATGGGAGGACTGGATGGCCGTGCGTGAGAAGACGATCTCCGACACTCATTACAAGGTGAGCAGAGCTCTGACGGAGGTGGACTGGTTTCACTGGGGGGGGTAACACAGTCACAGTTTTTGCTTTTAACAATTAAATTTTAGTTGTTGTTTGTTGTGGTTTAATGATTTACATCCTCTTGAGGTTCCACAAAGTGATAGTTGCAGGGTTGGCAGTGATTCCATATTATCCTTAATTCACTATGACAGTGATTCCTAACAATATTGTCTTAAAACAGGAAATCAGTCCATGCTTTATAATACAGAGTTCTAGAAATCAGCCCAAAGTGATGTCACCAAGTGCATCTACCACGCTGGTCTCTGAGGCTGCTTCGTCTCCCTTCAAACATTTGAAAGGTCCAACAGGGAGCTAGAAACCGTGTTGTTTGTTTGTTTTTGAGGAATGTTGTAAACAGAGGGCTAAATGCACTGCTTTCTATAGATCCTGACAGGTTTAGGGCAACAGCTCATCATGTGATGAGGGCTCCTGCCCTGGAATCTGGCAATAGAAATGGGGAGCA
>NW_027466116.1:552500-640000 GCF_046127955.1 Nelusetta ayraudi
GAAATTTTAGAAATATCGCATTTATTTTGTGAAAAGCTGTAATGGGAACGCAGCTGCTGAAGTTTAGCAGGCGCATGGTTTAGCCGCTAAACCATGCTAACGTTATGTTCCAGGATCTTATTCTTGCGTTCCTCTAGTCTGCCAATGTCATTGCTTTTATGCTTCGTGAATTATAACTAAAACACAGTATTACAGGGCAGTATACCCAATACATTATGAAGGCATAACGATGACACAAACCACCCAAGAAATCTTTCTGGAACTAAATAAATCACAGCACTGGAGGCAATGACCAGTGTTGACAATGCACAAGGTCCCATGTCAAAGAAATGTGAGCTAGAAATTTATTTTCCGTTGAAAGGCTTTGATAATTTTCCCTGCCTTCCGTCTGACCTGTGCGACTTCACCTTTTCTGTCCCCGCCAGACTTCCGTGAGACCATGGCCCTGGCCGCAGCCAGGCGACGCGACCATCAGAGGAAATTAGGTACTGCAAACAAACAAACCGATGAAATAAAAAAAAAATTTAAAAAATCCGTGCGACTCCTCCGTCTGGTCGAGTCAATGTCCTGTTTGTCAAAGACACAACCTCGCACCACCATTCAAAGTCCGCCCCGGCCCGCATGTCCTCACCGCGCTCTGCTCTCTCTGTCTGTTGCGCTGCACAATGCGTTGAGGATGATAAGCCGCATTTATTCCAATGCGTTCCATTTTTCCCCGAGTGAGCTCATCAGTCTCATTCCAGGCAGCTGTCACTATCGGCGCGCCGGTTCATCAAGCAGCCACAAGTTGGTTTAATTGCCACAAATTGACACATTATATTCTATTAGTTTGGAATTGATTTACCCCGAATGATTTATTGTCCGGTGGTCAGTGTTTTAATGCTTCGCCGCTAACGAACAAGCGTGTTTTTCTTCATTTTCAAGGGCCGCATTTCCAGGAGTTCCTGTCGTGGAGCGTAAATGAGGATTGCGTGCTGATAATGAAGTGCAAAGTACGTGTTCCCTCCACCCTGCAGCCTATTATCAGCTCCCAGATGTGTTATTATGAACTAAAGTGCAAACTTCTGGCCAATTACTCCGCATTTATTAACATTAGTCAGAGGAGCCAAAGGAGAGTCATTACGTCGCGACTTCCAACGCATGGCACAAGTTTTGAGAGGTTCTAAAGTGACAATTTACACATCTGTTTCACTGTATAGTCATTTTAAACATGCTGGTTTTTATGTTTAACATCTTGACACTGAGCCAAGCTTGCTGTTTGTGAGTCTTTGCCAGATCTGTGGAAAAATACAGGTGCTGCAGGTCCCCCGTGTTTCATACAAGGACTCAGAACAGACTGCAAAGGCATAACTGATTAGATAGATATACTTTTATTATCAAGGTTCTCCAACAATTAAAGGTTAAGTGTTTAATATTCAGTAATTCTGAAGAGGAAACGGCAACATCAAGTGGTTGCATTTTGGATTGCAGCGCACTTTCACCCCCTCTCCCGAACTTGCCAGTGAACTATGATGGCCTGTGCACCCAAACCTGGACACCTTGTCCACCTTAATTAATTAAGGATTATACTCACTTCCTTATAAATGTGGCAGTGCAAGATGGCAGCTAACTAGGAGCAAGACCCTTGCTCTATGTCTATTCTTAGATGTATAAGAACCAGCCTATGAGTGGGAAAACCAAATTACTTTTATCGTACTGCGATGATACACTTGTAATAATGTTTTCATGGGCAGTATATTAAGCTTTTACCAATACCAATACCAACACTGGACCTTCAAAGAGGAAATGGAGCAGTGGGAAGCGGAGTCACAAATCGCACATTCTAAACCAGTGACGTGAAACCATTTTGTTGCTGAAAATCTCTCTGCGCGTCTCCACGTGCAGGTGACAAATACAAGCAAGGACACGAGTCTGAAGTGGTTCAAAGACGGCGCGGCGGAGAGCCGCTACGCGTACGAGCCGTCTTCAGGGGTCAGCACGCTCACCTTCCCGCAGGTACCCAAACCACTGCCATGGGGGGGGGGGACAATCTTTATAAATCTCTGTAACATGGTGGTGTGTGCCATTGCCACACAACAGTAAGGTGACGTTGACTCGCTCAGGTGACAAAGCAAGAGGCGGGGTCGTACAGGGCCGTGGTGTCGGATGCGAGAGGAGAGGACGTCAGCAGCCTGCAGCTGACCGGGGACGGTGAGAATCGACTCAGCCGTTGATCAATCTGCCCAGTGCTTGCTTTTCTCTCCACATAATGTGTCCCTCAATAATGATGAATGCGGATAATGGATCGGTCCTTCACTCGTTCCGTCCACCTTATCTCCTCCGTGTCCCGAGCCAGCAGCTGCTAATCTGCCGCCTGCTAAACGTCTGAGAGCCGCATTGTTCTCTTCATTTGCAGAGTACGACGAGCTCCTGCGGCAGCTGAGCAAACAGTGCGGTGAGTTATTAACGGCTGAAGAACAGCCTTTTAGTTTTGTTTTTTGTTTTGTTTTTTTGGCTCTGTGTCGTTCTTCAAACAGCTGTGTTGAATCAAGAGGGGGGGGGGATGATTAATTGCAGATGCGTTTGCTCGCACGTTTCAAAGTGCCGAGCTCCACCGGATAAGATCGCTCACCTCGGCGCTGCTAATGAGACTGAAATATGTATGCAAATACTGAACTCAGCCACCTCTCATCCTCTGCTCTCTGCAGCCGCGTCCGCCAGCCCGCTGAGGGTGGAGAGCACGGCCGACGGCTTGAGACTCTACTGCACGCTCAAATATTACACCCAACACCTGAAAACCACCTGGTACTTCAAGTGAGTGGCCGTGGCACGCAGAGAAGCGTCACCGCGCCCTCGACACTCACGTGCAGCTGTTGCCGCTTGGGGGGGGGGGGGGGGGGTTGTCCGCACTAATAAATGTGAACAAGGCTCGTCGTGCACGGAGGCTCGTCGTGCACGGAGGCACGACGAGGAGCGCAAATGAAAAGATGCATCAAATGTTCATGGAGGTGCAGCAAATTTCCGAACTGGAAAAGGACGACGACACAGCTGCAAGGCCCATAATGCACCGGGGGGGGGGCTGAAAGATGAGAGCCAGACACACCCACCTCACAGCTACACACACACACACACACACACACACACACACACACACACACACACACAGACGAGTGGCAAACTAATTTACTCTGACATTTCTCCACGTGATAGCAAATTCCACAGCCTCCTCTGCTGCCACTCGGCCTCCAAGATGCCCATTAGGGCTCAGCGCCTTTTCAAAGTTCAGCGTCTGAATGTGAGCGCGCGACAGCAGCTCCACGTCCAGCTGCATGCAAATGGTCCTGCGGGACAGCTGGGGGCACACCTGGAACTGGCAACACCTGGCCCAGTCCTGTTTAGTGCCCAATACCTGGAGCACTGTGCAACATTTTGTTCAACAACAAGCATGACTACACCCCCCACCCACCCCCAAAGAAGGATTTATTTTATTTACCAAAAGTGATTTGAAAAAAAGGAATGAACAAAAATTTCCAACAGCATTCAAAACAAGCATTTTCGCACTCTACACAGATTTTAATGTTTTATGGTTTCAATTGCAAATTTGATAGTGTATTCATTCGTTGCGATGCCACGTAAGATGTAAATACCCTTGGAGTGGAGAAAACAAAAGTACACATGTGAAAAAGGTAAAGTCTCTATTTCGTATACTTTTGATTCTGCGGTTTGTAACCAATTTGTAGTTCAGAAGACTTTGGGTTTCTAACGAAAGGCTACTGGCACCATCTGCTGGAGGATTTCAGAATTGCTATAATCAGAAGGAATGAGAATTCTCCTGCTTGAGAAGTATTCAAAGAAAATGAAAAGAAAATAGACTAAAAATAAAACTGAAAATAGTGCGGCCACTAAATGCATGAGTGCTATTCAAGAGCAGCGGAGCAATTTTTGTATTTTACAGCATGAGGTTGCTGTTGTGCACTGCTCTCTGAGACCGTGTGATCTCTGAGAGGTCAACATAGACGTCATAGAAATATGCAAGATGGAAATAAAGACTTATAAAGTGTGTGGTGGTGCCTCAGGTTATTCCAGTTTAATCAGCGGCACGGAGAACCAACGCATCCGTCCAATCCCGTCCTCTGCAGGGACAAAAGGATCGACCAGGACGTCCGGACGAAGACCGGCAGCACCGTGCACAAGGTCTGGATGGAGGTCTTGAACCCCACTGAGAACAACCAGGGCAAGTACACGCTGGAGATGTTTGACGGCAGCGAGACGCACAGACGCCACCTGGACCTGTCGGGACAAGGTGGGTGAGGATGAGGCTGGAGGAGTTGGAGGTTGAAGAAAATAAGGAGGGAAGATAACCAGAGAGGATGTTGCTGATTTTTATTATCGCCGACAGTCTTTGCAGACGCACTGCTGGAGCACCAGAGGTTGAAGTAAGTGCAGAACCAACCGTGGACGCTGTTTTCTTTGCAAGGTTTGCAGTGAGACTAACCAGATCTGACCTTGTGTTTTTGTTGTTTTTTTTTGTTTTGTTTTTTTTCCCCTTGTCCGGTCTGGCCATAATGACAAGCAGAAGTGTCTCTGAATGTCTATGATGGCTGACAGATTTTATTCTCACTTATTATCTTATCCTGACCTTGTGTTTGATTCCCCCAGGCAAGCAGCAATAAGAGAGAAGAGTAAGTAAAAAAAAAAAATCAACTATTTCTGATTGCGCTCGCTGAACTTTTCTCAAGTACTCCACGGTTCATATAAGAGTGTGGAGTCACTGGCGCCTGCTTCTGTTTCAGACCGAGCCAAAGTCACAAAGGGTCTCCCTGATGCTGTGGCCATCATGGAGCGCAAGGTCAGTGAGGTCGCACTCACACCGCAGCTCAACACTCCCCCCCCGCAGACTGTTGACTCTCCGTCCCCGTCCTCCATCCAGTCTCTGTGCCTGACCTGCTTCATCGACGGCCAGCCGGCACCGGAGGTCTTCTGGCTGAGGAACGACAGGGAGATCTTCAACCAGGGCCAGTTCGTCATCACCAAGGAGCCCCAGTGCAGCAGCATCACCATCAACGACGTCACCGTGGAGAACTCCGGCAAGTACAGCATCTTCGTGCGCAACCAGCACGGCTCGGAGACGGTCGACGTGACCGTCAGCGTCTACAAGAGCGGGGAGAAGCCTCCGGCCAACGCGGTGGAGATGGGCTAGCGGCGGAAAGCGCAGTCCTGCTCGGGTGCCAGCTGTAGATTCTTTCAATTGGTGTTTTCGCAAAAGGCAGCTCCCACTTTTTTCCTGTCCAAGATAAAGTTCTCCAAGTGACAAAAGACAAAAAGAGGAGTAGACAAGGTTGGTGTGATGCGGTGACAGGTTTGGAATGTTAAAGGTCCCATATTCTACCCATCAATAGCTGCGTTTCCATTATCCCTAGAATTGCGCAAAACCGAAATATCGCAATAAAAAAAAAAATGGTAATGGAAACGCCTACATTTCGAAAAACCTTTCAAATGTCGCAGAAAGGTTTTCACATTTTCATGAGGTGGTTTTTCAGACGTATCGATAAAGAGGTATATCGCAAAAGTGTCATGGAAACACTTTCCTTTGCATTTACACGTCACCCGACGTGACGTACAGGGTCACGTGACCAGTTCACTTCAAAGTGAAAAATGGCGCGTTATGTTTGGACGGAGGAGGAGACGGAATGTTTTGGTTTTTTTTTACAAGTAATGAAAGAGAAAAAATACAACAACCAATTCTTGACAGCAAACAAATGTAAACAAACAAAAGCAAGCATGATGATTATGCACTTCGCACCATTTAGTGGAAACACCTGCAAATCGCAATTGTATTTTTTCAAAATTTTAGAAATATCGCTTTTATTTTGCGAAAAACTGTAATGGAAATGCGGCTAATAACTTGCGACCTCTGACCCCATCATATTTAGCCTTCTGTTTGCAGCCTCCTGCAAAAATGGTACATTTTAGCTTTCTGCCAAAACAGATGTTCGGGGGAATTTCAAGTGGGATGAAAAAAATAAAGGTTGTGGTGAGGCAGGATCAACGCATCGACTGAGATGCGTACGCGCCCTTTGTGATGTCGTGGAGGGCCGGTTTCCAGCACTGCTTGACCTTATGTTCTTGTTTGTATCCTCTGAAAAGTGGTGCATGCAAACGAAATGGAGGTCAAACTTCACTGACAAACACGCAAGGTATTATTGATAGAACACATTTGTGACGTTAAGTAAGGTCTAATTTTGTGTAATATGAGACCTATTAGACATTTAATCAGTGTTTTGCTGTGATTAACATTGCCTAGTATTCTCTTCCAAAGGTACCAGGTCTTTTTTTGTTTGTCTTTGCTAACACCGGTGTCGTTTGATAAAAATGAGTCGCAAGGAAACAGTGGTTGAGAGCTAACATTAGCCTGCTTAGCTTATGGTGAAAGCAAACAATGGAATCAGCAAGCTTTGAAGTTTATCTGGAAATCATTGATGGCGTTTATCAACTCTTTTGCGTTGTCAGAACACAAAAGTGCCGTCACAAAAAACGAAATACTGTCTGTGCGTGCTTGTGTGAAGTAAATAAAGAGGTTTTCAGTGAATGCATCTCGCAGAGTGTTTTGTCACAGAGATCCTGTCTCATTCGGAGACAAACACGGTTGTTTCACTAAAGAGTCCAAGACGGTCAATGCTGCTCTTGCAGGTTTGGGGCATGCAGGTTGCCTTGAGGTAGGCAGATGTAATTCTGTGGATGCACTTGTGGCTGAACAAAGCAAACAGTACGTTGTGCCGTTCACCTTACGACAGAGTGAACCCCGGTCAGTCACGTTCACTGGTTCAACGGCACACTGCGGAGAGGCTTCGCACACAGTTCTTTTAAGTGGAATTCTGTACCAGTTAACAATTATTTGTCTTACAAATGAATGTAAAGATAATCTGATGCTATTTAGTGCAGTGCAGGCGAGATTCCTGAAGGTTATCATCCCAAATCACCAGTGAGCAATAGGTTGTTTTTTTTTTTTGTTTTTTTGACTTGCTGTCGGTGAGTGTTATGACTATATATAAAGTACAGGTGCCTCCCCAAAAATGCGGAACTATCCATCCACCCACCCATTTCTGACATCCACTTGCCTCTCCCACACTGACAGTGCAACACCGTGTTGCCCAATGTGGACCCAAATATCAGTCATTTTTGTCCCCCTGCTACATCAGAGTGCGACCAGAGAGGAGTTAGTGAACGCCAGGTTGTTCAAACAGCTGCGATTACTCCACAAGGCTCCGTTACTCATTAAACAACGTAGCGGGGTTCTGGTATATAAAGGTGCCCCGCCGCAGTCGCATCCTTCACATTGTGTTGAGCTTCACACAGTTGTCAGCAGCTTCCCGGATTGAAGGAGAATCCACACCTTCCGAGCCAACAACATGGACTTCAATGGAACGTGGCAGGTCTACGCCCAGGAGAACTACGAGGAGTTCCTCAAGGCCATGGGTAAGAGAGGGGGCCGGGCGAGCCAGGCCGCGGCCCGAGTTTCCAACGTGCCGCTGGTTTGAAACTTCAGCTCTCTATTTTTCGCAGAGCTCCCGGCCGACGTGATCAAGATGGCCAAGGACATCAAGCCCATCACAGAGATCAAGCAGAGCGGCAACAGCTTTGTCGTCACCTCCAAGACCCCCGGGAAGACTGTGACCAACTCTTTCACCATCGGCAAGGAGTCTGAAATCACCACCATGGACGGCAAGAAGCTCAAGGTTTGTCCTTCTTGGGCGCAAAACCTGCGGGGAAGCTTTTGAAATATATATATTTTTTTATATATGTTTGTATTTTGCTGCAAATTTGTGAAATTTACACATGCATGATGTTGTAAATGCCAGTTAGGTGACGATGCAATTGTCACTATGTGGAGTTGCCACAATTATTTCCTGCCGCGTGATAGACCCTCTCATCCGCAGTGCATTGTCAATATGGAGGGTGGCAAAATGGTCTGCAACACCGGCAAGTTCTGTCACATCCAGGAGCTGAAGGGAGGAGAGATGATTGAGGTGCGAAAAAGATGGTCCCGCCTTCATAAAAATGAGAGATGCGGACAATGTGACTCACTTTAGGCTATGAACTGAACTGAATACTTCTTTTTTTCCTCCAGACTCTGACCATGGGCTCTACCACTCTCGTCAGGAAGAGCAAGAAGATGTAAAGTCTATTTAAAAATAAAACACTTGCTTCCTAGCAGTGGCTCCTGGTTTATTTTTAGGCGTGGGGGAATCTAAAGTACGCCCCCCCCACAGGCTTTCCTCACATGACTTGGTTTGAACCTTGCAATCTGCAAAAGTACTTATCTGATTGTTTGGAGGGTCAAATGAGGAAGGTGTCTGAAGAAGTTCAATTTTTCTTAAAAAAATGAAAAAACAAAAACTCAATGAATACATAACTACCTCAATCATGATCTTCAAGAAATCTTGTAATTAAATAGCTCAACTAATTAGAATATTAAATATAAATATAAAAAAAAACCATGCTGAGAATCTGAAAACAAAACAATTTAAACCCTTGTTCAGAAGTTGAATATATAATTGTTTGTTAAAGAAGCCTTAAACAGGCTTCTCTACTGCATTTCTATGAAATACTGTTTATAACTGCTATGTAATTCAAGTCTAGTCAGAAAAAGAAAAATACTGAGGCAGACAAGGAAGTGGGGGGAGGGGAAGGGAATTTATTTCTTTTTCTTATAAAATTTAGACATCAAATAGTAAGAGTGCTTTGCTTCTTTCTTTTTTTTTCAAACATCAATTGACACAAATTTTAAGAGTGGGCATTTTTCCATAATCTTCAGTGACATTTCAACCGAGGGACAAATTAACAGCCAATTAGTTTGTTTTTTTTAAATACACTTTTAGACATTGGAGACATTGCCAGGCATGACTGAATCAGGGGAAAAAAACAAAAACATTTTAACATCAGAAACTAATAATAACAACAAAACAAAAAGGTTGTGTGTGAGATCAGTTCTCAACTGGCGGAAGAAACAGTTGAGAAGTGATGATAACTAAATTTACAAACTGGCCAATTAACAGGATGTTTGACAAATCAAAAAGGTCATTTTGATGGTGGGGGGTTCAACTCAGGCACAAACAGGTCAACTAAAAAAAAAAAAAAAGTCCTAACACGCTGGCAGCACATTTGACATTCAAGTCCATGCATCAGCAAGTCTCCTGGAATCCAATTGGGTTTTTTTTTAACTTCGTTTTCGTTTACGAGCATTAAGCATATTTCACCCTACACTGCATAGTACAAAACAATTTTAAAAAAACGTGTGCAATGCCTCTGGAAAGGTAACAGTGCAGGGGTACTGGCAAAAATGCTTTAGGCAGATTTTTTTCTTTTTTTTAACAAAAATATTCTTCAGCATTGAAGTCAAGACACGTCCGTAGGATGTCTCATACATTCAGTGTTATTACTAAAAATACTTTTGCCGGACAGGCCTCAAATTTGGCCTGCAAATGTACATATGCTACAAGTACTTTACACATTTCATTATTTACATGGCTCTTGAACTCATAAACAAGCTCTCATACTTTTCTTTGTCGTTTCCAGTTGGCTATGAAACAGCGGCAGTTCTGCGAAGGGGAAGCTGCGAGAGCTTCTAACGTGGATTGACTCACAATAACAGAAAACCCGTAGGGAGATAGTCGATAACGCTTCCGTCACATCAATAGCATTTCACACCTGTAACTAGAAATGTAAAGGATTTAAGTGCAAGAAGGTAAACAAAGGGCAAGAGGTGGAGTTTCGTCGATGACGGGCTGGCCGGCCACGCGGGATCCATTTTGTAAACATAAGCACAAGCCTCCTGTCTTGTGTCGAGTCCCGCGGGCCGTGTCAGAAACTTCTCTCGGCTCGGCCTTAACTAGCTGGCGAGTGCGTGCGGTCAACGGGGCCGTGTCGTGTGAAACTCCAGTTCCGCACGAGACGGGCCCTCTTCCGCTTGTTGAAGCCGCAGCACTACATTGATGAGGCCGAGTCTGAGAACAGTGCCGAATGAAACACAAGAACACAGATTGGCCACGGTCGACCAAATCAATCCAATTGGCGTGGTTAAGGTGGCAGTGGTGGGCAGAGCCAACCAAACAAAGGATGACCAAGAGAGAGAAAAAAAAAAGAAAAAGCTTGAGCTAGACATTGCTTTGGTTACTGACAAAAATCCATTCTTCTTTCGACCACAACGGAAGAACTTGCACAAACAAAATGCTATGATAGAGCGTTATAGGCTTGCGATATACTCATCAACTCCCATAGTGCTTCTGCGCACAGCGCAATTATAACAAAAAAGGTACAGGAGTTGATAGTCTTAAGCCTCTGTACAATGGTCTCTTTTTACCCTTAGGCTGCAGGTTATAAATCTCTATCTACTGGCTACAGCTTATTACTGCCAATAACATGGCCTTTTCCCTGCAGAAGTGCAATCGGGCATACTTTCCACCCCAGAACAAGGATTTAAAAAAAAGAAGAACTATATCACGGATTAACAAAATTGGGACCTGGGCAAAAACAAATGCTACAAATGTTGGTTTAGCACCCGATACTCTATGGAATAAATTTGTGTGAACAGAAAAGGCATGTTGTTTTTTTTGTCCACAAAAATGGACCGTAAGATTGCTGGGGATTTACCTGACTATTATCACTTGCCCTTGTTTGAGTAAAAAGCACGCTCAATCTGGTTTGACAGCCAACGTTAAAAAGAACAAAACAAAAGTACAGTAAGGATATCCAGTTTGTCGTCGTCACAGAAACGGACTCCAGTACAAACAGTGCCGATCAGGAAGGCTCAGGGCTGTAATACATTGAAACATTCAATCGAATAAAATTTGGAAAGGACAAGTGTCAGCAGAACAGCTGCTGGTCCTGTCGTACTCAAGGAGTCGAGTCTAAAAACAGCTAAAAGTATTGCAGCCCCCAGGTGTTCCTGATTAGCACACGTTGGCACAGAGGGTCCCAGTTCATTGGCTTTTGGTAAAGGGTGTCGCGCGGGGGATTCCTCTCAGGCTTGCACCTTGAGGAGGCTCTTGAGTTGGAAGGCCATCATCTCCCGGTTATCGCACGAGCCCATTGGGAAGGACACCCAGTGACTGGGGGGCTTGGGCAGCACGCTGGGCGACGGCGGCTCGCTGAACTTGGGCCCTGCGTAGCTCGGACTACCCTGGGTGGTCAGGAGCGTGCTGAGGTGAGACACCGCGCCCTCCCAGTTCTGATCGTAGTTGGTGGCAAAACAGACAGAAACGTTTTTCTTTGCAGACACGGCCTGCCGCGTCTCTGAAGACCTGTGGTAGGCTGCGCCCTTGTCACTCCTGCGGTGCCCGTGATGGTGAAGGCTCCCTGCTCCTCCGGCGGATGCAGCGGCGGCACCGTTCTGCTCGCGGCTTCTCTGCTTAGCCCGGCCAAGCTGCTGGTTTTTCTTGGCCAGTGGGCGCTCAGGGTGGGAAACTGGAATGGAATAACTCTCTCCACCTCCCATAATGCCTCAGCAGTGCGTGTCACCTACGAGGGGGGAAAGTAAACAAAGACTGGGTTAATTCACCCGCCATATCTACTTCAATAGTATGACATTTCTGACTTGAAACTGCTTTAATTGAACGGGGAAAAGTGCAAAAAGACACCGTCCCTCGGTTGGGAAAGCAAGCGCGGCGGCTTACGTGCCGAGCAGCCAGACAGCAAGGGCCGCCTCCCCGTTCCCCCTCCCCCTCCCACATCCCGAGGACGAAAACAACTGCTCACCTCCTTGTTGTGAGCAAGTTAACGGAGCAGATCCCCCTCTTCAGTCTCTCGCCTCCGATCGGGCCCCAGGTCCTCGAAGTAGTTCTCAATCTACCTCTCACTGCACTTCTGTGTCCAGCAAGGTCCAGGGTTTTCATGTGCCAATGAGCGTTGTTTTGACGTGGAGCCGAGCTGAACATCAATTCACCTCGGCACACGATGCTCCGCGAAGCCGAAGACCTCTAAAGCACACACACACAAAACAAAAAAAAAAACAATAAATACAACAAAAATCACCAGCTGACCGATGTGTCGTTGATATTTCGTCGAAGTGTCGTTTGTAAGTGTCGTCCTGCGAACGGGACATTGTGTATTTCGACTGCGTCATTACATAAGAATAAAGCGTAAACAAAAATTATTTCGGAAATTTTACTTTTACAGGTCATTACACGTATTTATGAACAGTGGGTGAAAACATCGAGCATTTCAATGAGGTCCTCATTTATTGAGCTGTGTCGAGTTTGATAGCTCCCTTTGTGTCGGTATCGGTAAGTAGTGATTACAAAACAGAGACGTCGATGTTTTTACAGTGGGAAAACAAACATGCCACCGCAACTAATGTCGACAAAGGAGCTTTAAAAACCACTCCATCACACAAATATGTAGCGTAAACAACTCATCGGCAATGAGGTCATACTATTTTGGCACCAAACCAAAACAAAGAAACGGAGAACGCAATATGGCGACGAGACACAAAAACAGCTTCGCTCACCGACTTCTTCTGGGCTTGACTCTCAAAGCCCTTCGTCCGACAAAAAATGCAAGGAAAGTCTTGGAAATCCCTCCCAGGACTGCTTAGGAAGCACAGCGAGCTGTATTTCCTACAAATCCGTCGCCGTCGTACCTTTCTCCTGTCAACTAACAGTCTCAGAATGTCATCTCTTCCTCCCTTCTCCGTCTGAATTGCAACAAAATGGAATCTACAGCAGAGCTATGTAGCTCATTCTTTGGCCGTTCTGACCAATCACCGACAGGCCGCAAAGCCACCAGCCAATCACCAGCGAGCGGCCAAGGCGTTCACGCTTGTTGCCAGACTGATGACGTCAATTACTGGACCTCCCCTCCTCCTCCGCTTCCCTTTGTTGGAGCTCGGGTTTTTCCGGAGAGAAGTGACAAAATACCGTAAACAAAATGACCCCGTATGGACCAGACGCCGTGCTTTTCGGCGACAATGTATTGTCGGTGACTGTCCCGTAACAAATGGGGAAAATGTTTTTGAAGACCTGGCGTTGTTTGTTACATTATGTAATGTCAACCCCGCGTTCGAATAAGGTAAACAAGTTTACATGTACGAAGGCGTTAATGGATGTTCTTCCCGTTCGGCCGACACTGGGACATGTTTAATGTTCACACTGTCGAACGTGTTAATGAACCTCAAGTAGGTTACGCCTGTTGCTCTTTGTTGGAACAGCTGCAACAGGCTGTGATAAACACAGGGACCCGTCCCAGACTCGCCCATCCCCCTATCTGAGTCCTCATTGAAAATGCTCCTTTCTTTCTTTCCTTTAGCAGTGTTTTGAACTTGAGGATTTTAAGAGAGAAAAAAAAAACAGCTTGGAAGGTGAAAGAAAGTGTATGTTTACGTCTCTTAACTTGTATAGACTAGGAACATATACAGGTATACAAAGATTGCCTTGTCCGAATGAGTTCAGGGCGAAGTGTCACATGAATGGAATGTTGCAATAAATCTCAACATTTGGTCACCGGGGATGGGAACCATTCCTCCATGTTTCTTTCAGAGCCACACGGTTTATGTTGACTTCCAGAGATAAAATCAGGGGTGTTGTGTGTAACGCCCATAGCAGAGACAGTTGAGACTTTAAGGTCTTAAAGGTGAGATCCTACAACCCAACTGAATTTTAAATTTAAATAATTTAAAGCAGCTCTAGGTAACTTTCGGTGGAAATGGCAAAGTGACAATGTAAACACGCTGCAGCGCTAGTTTATTGATGTGGGAAAATACAAATAGTCGCCTGGCTGGAGCGCTCGCATGTGTTCAGGAAAAACACCAATATGAAATGCAAAACAGACATTGACAAATAACGTCGTAGCAAACGTTCAACACTTTTATTCCTTCGTCTTTCATCGAGGTTAATTATTGGGTTCCATTCCGTCATTTTACAATCTTACGTATTTGTAATAGTAGTATGTAAGACCACCTCTAAATAAACGTGTGACGTTGCCGTATAGTGGTTCGTCTGGCGTGTCGGGTCGCGCTTGAAAGTTACGCAGTGCTGTTACAGCCGGCACAACCCCCCTCTCGCTGCCGAGGCGGCGCCATTGATCCTATTGTACCGCTTTACTGAGTTTGGAATCATAATTTTATGGTCGAAAAGTTACATAGAGCTGCTTTAATTGTGTTTGCACAACCTTTAAAACGGGAAATCTGTCGTTATCACTCGAAAGAACACAACACAGCTTCAGTGTTTGATCGTCTCAAAAGTCATGGTCATGGTGTGTGCGTGTGTATGTGTGTGTTTTGTAGTTTCATTCATGCTTGGATTTTTAAATGTTGCACAACATAATTTGTGTCAGTCAGAGCACTCAGCTGAAGGCCACAGTTGGACACTCCCCAGAGCAAGCCAATCTTTGAAAGGGGGCGTGCCAAGCAAAAGTTAGCTATCTACGGAAAGTAGGTCGCCACAGAGGTTTCTGTGGGTCATACAAAACACTGAAGACATACAAAGTACAAATATCCATATATGACTATGACAGAAAAGGAAATTGAAATATTTTAGAACAAAAGAATCAGAAAAATGCATAATGCATTATGGAAATGAACTTGTAGACAGTTTCCTTATGAATGAACGGCTACTTAAACCAGCTGTTAGGTACAAACTCCTATCCGTAGAGCTAGACACCACCCACCACTCACAAAAAAGGTGTGTCTCCACCAGTGGTGGGCCGTGCGTTTCATGCCTTGGCCATCAGTGACGTCACATTTAGTCCACCCTGAATTAACACACCTCATAACACCCTCAAGACGCTGCGGCTTGAGTGTCCATACATGATAACACTTAGACATTACATTACCATCATATAGGTGAAAACTTAGTTTATGTAGCATTCAAATCCCAATTAAGACTTAAGTAACAAAGCCCACTGATACTGTCAAAACTTGCAAATAAAAGGCAATTTTAAAAGATTCCTCAACAAAGTTTTAATAAGTCCACCAAAAGTACTCTGTGAGCTTTAACTCTTGTCCTATAAACTGCGCATTGTCACTGATTCATAAGAGACCAACACAACAACGAAACAAACTATTGAAGAAGAAGAAGAAGAAGAAGAAGAAGAAGAAGAAGAAGAAGACCTTTATTGATCCCACGGTGGGAAAATTTGCATAATTACAGCAACAACAAAAAAGGCTACCGTGCAAAAGCTCAAGAATTATATTAACTGAAGATATAGACCAAAATAAAATATCTAAGTATATACAGAAAAAATAAGAAGCGAGATATTTACATATTAAACAGTTGGATTTACATGTGTTTCTATTGCATCTAAATGAGAAATTTACAGTTATTCTATTATATTAAGTATTTAAATAATTGAAAATGTTGGCACAGCTGTTTCGCCAATGTGTCACCGTATTTACATTATAAATTACAGATGATTCGGCAGCTAAATCATTATATTCTACTTCAGCCCCGTTCACTTACAGTGCACATTAGCCTGCAGTGTCGATTCTGAAGGCCTTTGGCAGATTTCATTGAACCTGACGAAACAAGCTAGCTGAAATATGATTGGTTAAGAACTGTATTTACAGCAATTAAAACAGCACAACCAAGTGGCTATGATGCAACGCAAAAATAACAAACAATGGAGAATAACATTATTATCTTATTTACAGGAAAACGTGCTTTTCTAAGATATGTTTAGGCCAGCAGTGAAGGCCTTGCTGGCCCTGACAGCCTGCCATTGGTCTCTACTATTCTCTCCAGCGCCACCAATTATCCACCCAGTTTATTGCAACATAAAGAGACAACATATCCATATTCACATCTACAGACAATGGTCAGCAATAAACCTTATTTGCATGTCTTCAGCCAGAGAGTAGAAGGAAGAAATCTGTGCAGGCACAAGGAGAATATGCAACAAACCCAACAACAGCACAGAAAGGCCGAAAGTGAAGCCACAACTTTCTTGGTTTGAAGTGTCATTGCTAACCACTCTACTGAAGATCTCTAGTATATCGCTGTTTGACGCTAAACAAAAACGTCAAGGATGGACCTTTGTCTTTTTTGGGCAGTTTATAGATCTGTTATAGTTGGATAACACTTGTAAAGTGCATTTTCCATACGATAGGATTTTCAAAGCACTATGTGCAAATCAAATAGTTTGATTTCTCGTGTTTTTTTTTTCCGTATCAGCGATGTGCTGTTCCTTTGCAAAAGTCTGTAATGTGGAAATGAGAGGGGGGAAATATCGTTAATCCAGGTATTCCCTTGTGTTTGTGTCCTTGGTGAGACCTAAAAAAGGTTTGTGTGACAGAGTGGCTTGATCGGACCGATAATTGAACATATCCGGCTTCGTTCACCGGCCAGTGTTTTGTTCTCCTGCTAGTCCTGCTTGGATGTTGACTGAGAGGAAACATCATTAGAGCGGTGCTGTCTACCCCTAATCGTATTTGGTTGCTTCTGGCCTGCAGAATCTATCAGGTCAGAGGAAGGGGAGACGCAACCAAGACACCAGATATCACCAACTTATTACAGGACAGTTTTCTCCCTAATAATAAAGTAATTAAGTCATTTACAATAATTGTCCCAATTATCCCCTTTTAATTCTGTCCTGTTTTTTGACATGTCATTTATTTGTCCTCCTCACAGTTTTCTCTTTCAAACTTTTCTTCAAAGTGTGACACAAAAATGGAATGCTAATTTATTTTAGAATGCCTTAGGTATGCATTTTCTGACCCAATTAAATTGTTCTTGCACCGCAAGTTCAGTTGATGTCTCCTCTGCTGTCATAGTGGCAAACGCTGAATTAAAAAGCATTTACTGCAGACTCACAAGTGAGAAATTGTGTAAAGAAATAGTAATTCATTTCAAATTCATGATGTTCCCTAAGTTCTTTGTCTTCTGTCAGTTCATGGTTATAGCAGTGTGTCCCCACATGGCAATAGTACACTTTCTTAAGATATTAACAATGCATGCATGTGGGTTTTGTCACACTTTTCTGTCTTGTACATTTTTATTTTTTTTTACTAAAATGTATTTAAAGTTTTGAAGATGTTTACAAACAAGTGTATTTTACAAACTATTGTAAAGTACTATTACTAAAAAAACATGGCTCATGAAGGGTTTCTTGTGTGCCCAAGCATGATGCTGCAGACATTATCTGTCAAATGAAGATGGGTATAAAGTAGTAGGAAACACTGCTGCACAACTTGAGAAAAAATGATCTCTTCAGCTGCCTTAATTAGGTAAAACACGTTAAATAAGGTGATTGATTGAAGCATCTCCACTTTCACTCTGACCCCAGAATGTTGGCAAGACAATCACACTTTCAAGGTTGCAGTTCACAGCCAAGCAAAGTCTGGCCAAGGAAAATCACTTTGTTTATATTTACCAGATAAATTCTGCTTCATCGCCTTCACCCCTCTTGCAGCGCTTTTTATCGACTAATTTCTCACACTTTAGTTACAGCCAACACGTCGACTTTCTTGAGTGCTGGTCTCCCCTGAGTTTACCCTCTTTTTTGTTAAAAAACAAAAAAAACAAAAACAAAAACAAACTCTATACTAATAAAGATTTTATTTTTTATAAACATTTTGCCCTATTATGCAACAATAAATATAATCCAACTTAATTTGTATGTATCACATCCAGTGGCTTCTTTCGATAGGCTTGAGAAGGACATGATTTGTCCTCTTTCATCTCCTGCTCATGAGTCGCCGTCCCGCCCCACTCATGTCATCACAGTCACCCTGCTTATCCTTTCCAGTCCCTGGTGCTTGATGTTTCAGTTCAGCTCTGCAGGTCTGTGTGGTTAAACGGTGGTTGCTGTGCTACTGAGAGGATTTGATACTCATTTTCTGCACTTTACTTACAAAACCAACCACTTTACGTGTCAAGTCGGCGAAGACAAGGTAGGCTCTTCAAAAATTATTTATCCGGAGATTTTGAGTCACGAGGCAGAAAGGTTATAATTTGTTTGTCTTCAGTGAAAAAGTGTGTATCTATGAGAAAGTAGTTTTATTTATCTTGTGAATTTTATTTGGTCTTTTTTATTCCTTTGTGTTTTATGTGCACTTTGGTCTTTTGACTATTATCCGCAAACTGTTCATTTTGCATCCATTTACAGTATTTGGTAACAGTGTGGCTGAGTGACTCAAGAGGTTATTACTTCACCACACATCCGTTAGTCTGTCAGCTACGCGTATATCCTTTTACCATTTTGATTTTCAGAATATATATGTAGCCTGTGTGACAGCGGCCACTTTTTCTGTTTCGAGGCATCATGCATTTTTAGAAAGCCCTGTAAATCAAAAGTATTCACAATAAGGGATGGCAGAGAAAGCCTGAGATAGTGTAATATCCACAGTGGAGGCACCCATATGGCCTTCTGGCAAATAGAAAAATATTAAATGTTGTCTGCAAATATATCTTTATCCTTCTGCTGCTTTTATGCAATTTAAAGCAATGTAAACTTTATAGAAAGATGAAAAAAGGAGACAGGAGAGGAGGAGGAAAACAATTTAGTGACCTTAATATGTAGAGCTTTCTATTTAGTCTCCCCCCAAGTGTACAATTACCTTGTCTGCTACACAAAAACCTACTTTGCCAGCTTTGGCTCATTGATTTATGAATGTTCCTGTCAACAAAACTAATTGAACTTTTACTTGAGGTTTCTGTAAAAACTTCACAAACATCACAGTCAACACAGCTGCAATGTATTGTACATTTAAGGGGTTCCTTTGGCTTTTCGGATTTTATTAATTATGACCGACCACTCCGACGGATCACAGCGTTATTTACTTTAATCAAAGCCTCCCTCATCGGCTTGCCACACTTATCGTAATCTATTGATTGCATGAATACGGTGATGCACTCAAGTGGAGACTGACCACGCTTATGTTGACCTTCAGCCTTCCAAAAGGGGGCAGTATTCGTCATTATTATACGAATGTAGTTGTCCATATTCGTCAAGAAAAAGTTTTCTTTTTCCTTGATTCCTTCACCATCCTTCATATTAGACATTCTGCTCTGCGTGAAGAGGAGCAGGGATGAATTGTGTCATGGTCATGCTTTCATTCCGCCCCCCCACCCCCAGATCTTCAGACACATGGTATAAAAATTAGTTCACCATAAACCTGACTTGACAAGATTTCAAGATGTTGCACAATTGAAAACAGATGTTCACAATACATAAAGCTAATTTTATCAATATTGAAATGATTTCCAGCAGAATGTGAGATACAGTTGTACCAGCACCATCACAGTGATGATTGGTATTTCAGAATCACAATAAGCACACTGCAATCCCGTCTGAAGCCCATTGAATCATTATGCAAGATGTGGCCCTTTTATGGCTGTGATGTGAAGCTGTGATCTCTGTGGCTCTTTCTAACTACCTCCTCAGTATCAGCATGAGCAGATCGTGTAATGGTCACTCTGTTGTTTGTCCCCGACCTGTAAGTGGCTCTCTGCCACAGCTCACAGCCGTTAACGTTCCCCTTAAGCACTGCATGTTCAATATTGACAAAGAGAGTAAATGTCATCACACGCTGTACTTTGTTTAGCCACAGGAAGTGGGATACCACTTTTTTTTTTTTTTTTTTTTTTTTTTTTAAAGGAACAATTTTCATAATACTATTACATAATAAAAGCCGGAATGGTAACACCATTTGTGTGTGTGTCTGTGTGTGTAATAGAATTCCTAACTGTTAATGATAACTTTATTTTGAAATTACAATTTAGTCCATAAGGTAGCGGCTGAAATGGAGGACTGGAAGAATTCTGTTTCTTTAGGACCAAAAGAAGTTAAAGAGAACACCTCTTTGAATATAGGTAAAGTATTGTGCTATATTTTACAAAGACCCTGCAAATGACAATAAATTAAACAGGGTCTGAGCATTCGTGTTGCGTTGAATACTGTCCTGATTGTTGTGCTATCATTTCTTACAGCTGACAGGTCTTGTGAGAATCTGGAGTGCTACATGGTTCTAATCAAGGCAGAGAAAACAGCAATTGGCTCCATCTGTTTCCTGGCAGGTCCCCTCACGCTGCTGGAGAACGCCGTTGTGTTGGGAGTGATTGCTGCCACGGCTGCCCTGCGGCAGCGGCCCTCATATCTATTCATCGGCAGCCTGGCTCTGGCCGACGTCTTCGCCAGCTGCTTCTTCACCATCAGCTTCTTGGACTTCCATCTCTTTCGCCGTAGTGACGGCCCAGACGCCTACCTTTTCAAACTAGGGGGTGTCACGATGGCCTTTAGTAGTTCAGTAGGGAGTTTACTGCTGACAGCTCTGGACCGTTATCTGTGCATACACCAGGCCTCCAGGTACAAGGTAGTGCTGACCCGCCAGCGAGCCCTGCTGAGTCTCCTGGCCCTCTGGAGTGTTACCATCATTATCTCCTTCTTGCCCCTGATGGGTTGGAGGTGTCCAACAGGGTTGACACCACCATGCTCGCGCCTGTTCCCATACATCAACCCAGGCTATCTGGCCTGCTGGACCAGCTTCATCCTGGTAATCCTGGCTCTCATCCTTGGAGCCTACGCTCTCATCCTGTACAAGGCCCACCGCCATGAGGCCTCCATGACAAACATCCAGGGCTCAACAGGGACAGGCAACGCCCGCATGAGGATGGATATCCGGCTAGCGCGCACCTTTGGCTTGATTCTGCTCATACTTGTAGGCTGCTGGCTTCCCGCCTTGTCCTTCATGTTGGCCGATGTGTCTATATTCCTGACGCTCACCCAACAGAGAGCCTTCGCCTTCTGCAGCACCCTCTGCCTGGTCAACTCCGCCATAAACCCACTGCTGTATGCTCTGCGCTGCCGAGAGCTAAAAATTGCCTTGCTGCAGCTGCTCCAGCGGCTGTACGAGAGGAGTAGGTGCAAAAAACGCTCAGTGGACTTACCTTCTGCCCAAGACAGCAACTTCACAAACCTTTCTGAGGATGACATGCCCAGGGCCAGAACCACCCGACTTGACTCGATCTCAGAAATGGTGAACCATCAACAGCATAAGATATGAAAATGAGACAAAATTTGGAGTAAACCATTTAGGCAATTAAATTGTCTTTATGGCGGCATGTCATAATGTGGACTGCACTGTAAAATCATATACACTTTATTGTGTTGTCATTGCAAGATTATGAAGCACACGGTGTGTAGTCCCTGACAAATATACTGCTCTGTATTTATTTCTTTATTCCCACGAGTTATAACATATTAGATGCTTAGATTTAAATGTATAGAATTTTGTGATTTTGGGCACACGCTTTTGTCCCTGAGTCCAGTGCAAATAAGGGCATGGATGTCCACACCATCTGTTAAGTGAATGTTGGGCTTTATATAAGCGAGGTGATGTAATAAGGTCTCCCTAACCTTCCTAACCTCTAACCTTTCTGCCTCAGATATCAGTGTCTCCACATTCTCACCCCTGTCTTTTCATACCACAACTCATGAGCTAATACACTTGAGACTCCACATGAAGGATATGTTTGTCATATGCTTGTCTTTGTTTGATGTTGCACTTCAGAGTATGCGAGATCAGAGGACCTTATAGGTTGTCATTTTCGCATTTGCGCAAGTGGATGCCAGAGTTTACAAAGGTCTGACGTGCGGATGACTGTGGTAGATCGGACACACGCCAAGCAGAAAACAAGTGCAGAAGCTAAAACAGTTTTACGTTAAATGTGTAGCTGGCAACTACAGAAAAGTAAAATAGTGGATTTATAGGTCATGAGGTGAGAATAAGTCAAAACACAATGTCACCTGTTTATATCATTTATGTCTGTAAATATGTTTCTTTTCAGTTAAATTACATTTGTAGACTTTACTGATAACCTCTACTGACTTGTGAAGGACAAATTGTGTCGGTAATATAGTGTTCACAATAATAAGAATATTATTACTCAATAATTTTCTGCTGCTGGTGAGAACATAGTAGCTTTATTATCCTTTTGCAGTTAGGTTTAATTATAAACACTGGGATATATGAAAATGTATTATTTAAAAGGTAAGTGTTACAAGGTTAAAATGCTAGAACCTTGCAAGCATAGCATAGAGAATTAAAGTAATCAAATTATACCAATACAATATCTATGGAAATAAAGATTTATCTGACTCATCTATGGGTTTCTGTTTGGTCTATTTTGTGTGACTGGATCACACAAAAATAAAAGTTACATTCAAAGATCCCCTCAGTGACACAAATCAGAGCAATTCCCCACACATCACATTGTTTCATTTCATTTAATCTTCAGCTTTCCGTGATGAGAAAACTTAGGCAAAACAAATAATCATGTGCGCTGTGTCTGGATGAAATATTAGTTCACGATATGATGACAGATGAATGTGTTTTGAATGATCAAATCAACACTGGGGGAGATTTTCTGAGCCAGCAAAACACCATTATCTTAATACAGTAACAGCATTTAATAAAAAAAAAAAAAAAAAAAAAAAATTTGGTGTGAAAAGATTCTTACTCAAATTTTTTTAAAAGGTACAATCACTGTTGGAACTTTGAGCCGCTCAAAGAAATAGACACGCTCAAATTGAGCGTGTCTATTCCTTTGTAAAGAAAGGCGGTGCAGTGCTCAACTTTTTTTTTTTTTTACAAGACCTTCATCTTAAAGAAACTTAACTGAAAGGGAAAGTTAACTTAGACTTAAATAACTGGGTATTTCCCCTTTGGTGTCAAACTGTGTGGCGTTTAGCAACAATGAAAGCGGAGCATCGACAGATGTCCACGGTTTGCTTTACAAAGTTAAGGCGATTTCTAGAATTAAGCATATTTTAGCGTCGACCGACTGAGACGACGGTCTCTTGAAAAAAATGGGGACGTTTAAATTACCTAATTTACCTGACCCTAGAGAACAAGCGTCTCGTGAAGCCGCAGCTCATTGGCAATCGATCATTCAAACTTACGGGGTTGCATCGCCCATGAGTAGTAGCTAAAACGAAAAGAATTGGTACAAAATGTTGGATGTAATAATTTTCATATGTATAAATAAATAAATCCAGATACTGAAAATAAATCGAATTCGTTCTGACATAATACTTTCAGTTATACACGTTGACTTAAAAAAGAAAAATCCCTCCGCTCAGGAATGGTACGAGCCGCCATTGTGACGTTTTAAAAATTCAGCAGGCAGGCACTTGGCTTACTACGCGAAGAAAATCCGTTGTTGTGGAGAGGAAGAAAGGATCAGCTAAAATCCGAGGAAACCGACGAGCGTCAAACCCCAGCTTTTGCGGGTCGTATTCTCTTTCCGTCTCATTTCCCACCACCTCGTTTTTGTTTCGCTAACATGGCTTGCGGAGCTACGTTAAAGCGCTCCATGGAGTTTGAGGCCCTCCTCAGTCCCCAGTCTCCCAAGCGGAGAAGGTGCAACCCACTAACGGGGAGTCCGAGCACTCCGTCGCCACAAAGATACAACCTCCGTCCCCCACTCGACAGCCCCACACATTCGATGTCTCCCTTGAGCACAGGGGGTGAACACAGACTCACTCCAGGTACGTACCGAGAGAGATGTTTGCTGTAATAATTTTCTCCTGCGTTTCAGGGTGGGTGTCATGGGGGAGGGGGTTTGGGTGGAGTGGAATGGATAGCTAGGCTAGCGGAGAGATTCAGGATGGCTGTTGGGGGCTGCTAAAACGTTAGCCTAGCTTAGCTTAATACCAGATAGATAAAGTAACTTGGATGCGCTTAAAAGCTACGTTTGAAAACCGTCCACCCTTCTTACTGGGTGGCATCGCGGCCGCCCGGTGCATTGATGCGTAGCTTGGCCGAGTTAGCTCCTGCAAACTAGCGGTGCCACACTCATGGAAAGGCACTCAAAGATATTTGCAAAGGCGAGGCACATCGGGTCAGTGTCTGTTTTTTTTTTGTTGTTGCAAAAAGTAGTCAGCTGTAGTGTTGTAAAAAGAAATCACGACGATGTCCTCGCTTGTGTTTGTTGTCAAAACGCGAGGTTTTTCCTAACAAAAGATGCCTCTCCCAACACCTGGGTGGCGATGGAGGCAATTGGCTCTCCCGAGAGGACAAATGGTGCTATAGCAGAAGGCACATCACCTCAGGCTGTTCATCAGGGGCTGCCTGGATGGGTAATGGGTCTCTTTGGCTTTAGTGCTGCAATGTTTTAGCATTTAGGCCGGGGCCAGCAGCGTCACGTAGCGCTATCTTCCCCCTGTGGGCTCTGAGGGGATTGTTTCTCTCCTATTGTTTCCCCTCTGCCCTCCCATTGACTTGTAACACACAACTGCGAGTGCTAGTAGGTGTTAGGTACACTCCTGTACCCATGATAATTACCTGTCTTTGCTGAGACCCCTGAGCTCTGGAAGCCTGGGGTTGAATAGCATATACCTTTGCGTCTGAGCTTGGCAGTGTCTTGCATTTTTCATCCAATATTTCCATGACAAAGAGCTTTCGGTCTGATCTTGGAAACATTTTGAATGCTGGTGCCATTTGAGAGGTTGATCCGGTTCCGCATATCAGCAAGCAGTTGTCCGTTGCCAAGATCTGCATCTCCTTCCACACTGAGTGGGTGCTTGCGTGTATAGATCCATTCCTGAGCAAGTAAATTGATTTAAGATTGACCTGCAAGGTTACTGTGTGCCCAAGCATACAGTTTTTTCCCCTCCCCATTAAAATTGGTTAATGCCACTGGCAGGTAAATCTTCCTACTTTTCATTGTGATGGTTTAGACTTTGGACCTTATTCCTGGAGTGCCTTAGCATATACCTTTGGGTCTGAGCACCAAACGTATTTGTGAAGAGCTTGAGGTGTTTGAATGATATTCACCAGAGAGACATTATTGCCAAGATTTCTATCTCCTGTCACATTGAGTTTGTACTAATGTATGAAAAGATGTAGTCCTGAACCAGTAAACTGATTTATTGATGCCACTGCAATGGAAACCACCCTACTTTCCTTCTGTGATGGTTTAGACTTGGGACTTTATACTTGGAGTTAGCCAATGGGCTGCTGATGAGTGAGTGGCCTCTGGTTCCTTGCCAAAACTCAGATGTTCTGATCAGAAAACTCTAAGCTACACAGTTTAATTTATTATTGAGCTCTCTTCATTTTTCAGGATCACCGGTTTATGCTCTCTGCCAGGACTCTTGGCAGAAACAGCACACGAGCCTCTATCAGCCAAACTTCCCGAGCGGTATCGTTTGATCGGCATGCAGGCTCAGTGCTGTCATAATCAGCAGACACCACTTCCTGTGGTAATGATTGGTCACAAAAGAAGGCGATCAGTGCATCTCTACCTGTCAGGTCAAAATGCGGGATTGAATGCAGGAGTGAGGATCACCTTTAGTCTAACAAACCTTGAAACAAGTCATGCTGCACCAATTCGCACAAAATGCCTGCTGACACTTATTGAGTCAAACAGCTCAGGCACTCTGTTGTTCCTGTTTTTGGTCTGTAGCAAATATGCTTATTTTGGCCTATAGGGACCTCGAGGGAAGGTTGGCAGTGAACATAAACACACACACACACACACACACACACACAGCTCCCTGTTTTTAAACAGTCTGCCAAGGCTGGGATTGTTGTGCCACCGTTGCAGCTTGTCAGTCACAGTTCCAGTGGAGGAACTGCCCTTCAGCTTTGCCGTGTCTGGTAAATCTAGCAGAAGCAGCCGTGGTAAAAAAGTGTCATATACTTTAACACCTTAAGACAATGATTAAGCCCATATTGTGGTAAGATTATTTATCATTGCAATTCTTTTGTTTGTGTGTCCAAACGGCGGTGACAAACATGAATTAAAAAATCGCAGTGCAAATGAACAAAAGATCACACATGTCTAAAGGGTCTGGTGCTGTAACGCTTCCGTACACACAGCACATAGGCAGAACTTGCACGGGCCACTTCTGCTCCCATTCTGTTCACAGTTTGTCTGTTGAGATTAACCACAGCTGCAGGTGAAATAGATCTGCACACTGCAGACATGAAGTCCAGATATGTGGTATTTCCAATTCACCTTCACCCAGAAAGAGGCCCCTGGTGGGACTGCTGCTGCAATCCACATTGTTTTGCTGTGGTTCGCCAAGTCAAAGCAGTTTTGTGTTGAGCCAAAGGTCACCCGTCAGCCCTCCTGTCTGCCTTTACCCACATGTGCCTTTCAGCGGTCCAGGTTCACTTGAGGCAGCACTCAGCAAGTTCCACAATGATTACTTTTTAAGTTGATTTCTTGTGTAATTACTTGGTAATTTTTCCCCATGCCAAACTGTATATTAGAGAAAATTAAGCTATTTTCCATTATCCTATTTCATGCTGTTCTGCATCACTCTACTGAAGGGCAATTTGAACTGACTTCCAATATCTTACCAGCTACTTCCTGGCAGTTGGGGAAATTTGAAACCCACCCCCTCACAATGCTTTTGTGCTGAGGGATGAAATGAAATGAGTCAGCTTTGTGTTGACTCCACACCGGGTCCAGTCTATCTGGCCGATCTCTTGGCTTTCACTGTTTGGCCGGTGCCTAACGAACCCTTTCAGCCAGGCTTTCTGCACCGTGTCCCCATGGCCTCCGGAAGTCTCTCTGATTGATTGCCTGGCCTGGTTGTGGTGGGGTCACTGTTGCATTGCAGCGTTCCATAAGTGAGCTCCTTGCAGTGGCTATAAGAGAAGAAGGCTTTTCGGTTGAGCGTGCTGGGATCGTTGCTCATGTCCCACAACGAGTGTCGACCATTTCCCACCATGTGGGTGCAGAAATCAATCAGCAAGAGCTTTAAAAGCACAAGCATTCATCAACCGGCACCTCTTGTTTTTGCCCAGAACTGAAGATGAGATATGATGGGCTTCCTGCTCTCTTGCATTCCTTGTTTGACAATAATAATAATGGGACTAATACGGGTTTCCCCCCAGGCAGTTGCTGAGCGTCGGTGGTTGAACCTGCAGCCCCACCTCGCTCTCGACAAAACATACAAACTGCATGTGCGCCTACAGACAAATCACTTTTCATTTGTTTCAGAAACATAAATGAACACACGGCGGGGAGCAAAAGGTGCAAATATTGTGTTGTTTGACGAGTGCTGTCTGTCGGCGCTCTGCCCGAGTGCCTTATCTGGCTCAGCCTATAGAGAGAATCCTGTATTCTTTACTATCCAAACAAGCAAACTGATGAACAGGCTGAAATAGCAACATGGCCCCTTGCTCCCTCCACACCCAAGATAAATGAGGCAGAGCTCCCCAGATAAAGGTGCAGCATGTGTAAAAGACTCCCACTCTGGTGGGAATCGGAAGGTAAACAGTGCAGAGCAGCTTGTGTCGAGGCTATGTTACCTTTTCTTCTTCGCATTGTTTTCTTACCAACGTTTGCGTGTTTTGGCATTTAATTATCTGTAACTGAGCTTTAGGCAGTGCTCTTTCTGCAGTCACTGATGTGACTGATGTTTTTCTATAGGAAAAAACAACTTTAGATGTGTAGTTAGTTATCCAACCCTAACCATTGAGACACAGAGTTAACTACAGCATTTGACTGTTGTTCACATAGAATACTTGAGACGTTGGATGCTTTATTTTTCTGGTACTTTAGAGTGATGTTAAGCAGCATATTGTAGAGACGAGAGATCGCTGCATTAAGCAAAACAAACCCTTGTCACAGATTGTTTGGACAGTGTTTATCCTAAATCTAGAGACCATATTCTAAACAGACTCATTACAGACAGAAGCATTTGATCTCCAAAGAGTTAAGTCAGCTATTGCATTTCTGCCGAGGCTGTGTGGCTGTCTGGAAATCCCCATGCCTGTTTCAGTGTTGGTGAAGGTGTCGGGCTTTAAAAACCCGGCCAGCTGATTGAGTCGAGTCAAAAAATGAAATAAGATTCTAGCACAGGTATTTATCTGCATCCAAGCCCCGGAATTGGAGACATGGCACATATTATGTGACACACAGCATAATTCAATATCTCAATCCAATGTTGAGCACATTAGGATCTAAAATAAGACATGAGGCAACTGGAGAAACACGACACCCACAGTTTTTTTGAACCCACAGTTTTTTTCAACACACATTTAGATCTTCAGTATCTACAAATTTCACAAAAGATAATTTGTTGACCACTAATCTGCAAGCAGTCTGTGTGACCGTGCTTCCAGCATCTATTTTGCACCTAGTCTGAAGTGCAGGGACACTCGAGGAAAATGTCGTCCTGTAGTGTCGAGCTTATCTGCAGCTTTCCCCACTAGCAGCGTCCAACACTTGGATTAGTGGGGTCATAGAAAGTAAACCTGTTTAAGCTGATAGACCGCACGGGAAAAACTAGAAGCTTAACCAACACCCTGTGGTCAATATGGAGTCAGCTCGTCTAGTCACTGGGCAGAGGATGCATAAACCTGGAAACATTAAAAACCCTCCAAACTCACCAATTTAACGTTTAATAAGTTCTGAGTCCCTTCCCAATTCCCTTTTTGAAACTGGGCTGTCATCTGTCACTAGGCAACACTTTCCTGGTACATTGAATCTTGCCGCACCAAAAAAAGAACAGCTTGATTTTGTCAGTTGTCTTTTTCTTTTTTTCCTTTCCATTTTTCCTTTCTTTACCGCTTTGGGACTTGCATAGCCCTGATGGTTTTACTATAAGTAGCCACATAACACTGGCAACAAGGAAGAAACCATTTCATTATTGAACATTGGATGAAAAGATGCACAAAAAAACAAAAACATACTGCGATTCTAACTTTTGTTTAAATATTGGAAATCTGCTTCAAGTTCCAGTCGAATGACAGACTTCTGAAACACTGCAGCTGTAAAGAGGAGAGCAGGATATTAGGAACAGGATGTTGGGAAGTTTCAAATCTGTGTTTTTGGGGCATTGACTACCCTGTGACTTGATCAGACTCGGTGCTAGGAATCTAGAAGGGAAGTGAAAGTAATGCAGTCAGGGCAGAACAAAAGGACGCCTGATGTCAGCATGGTATTTGTGCCCCCAGCGGTGATGGGAAAAACCCCACCTCACTTCCTGTGATTTGAAATGTGGTCTTGAAAGCAATCGATGACGGTTAACACACAGCTGTAATTTATACTTGAAACTAAAGGGCTGCTACTTTAGGCAGTCTTCTGAAAACCTTTTTGAATTCAGTGTTGCAGTGCTATGCAAAAAGAAGGTTTTCACTTTTGCACGCAGTTTACACAAATGCAAGCTGCTGCAGTTGGTGTGGACGTCTGTCTGTAGACGCCAAGCTTGATGTTCCTCCTTCATGGGTTTTTTTTTTTTTTTTTGACCATGTCTCTGTCCTTTCGCTCCCACAGAGCAGATCTTCCACAACCTCCGCCAAGAGTGCAGTCGGATCCAGAGGCGGCGGCAGCTGGAAGGGGCCTTCAACCAGGCTGAGGCCTGTAGCTCGAGCGATGCCACCAGCCCCATTTCTTCTCTCAACGCTCCCAGTTCCCCACAAGGTCAGAAACACTCGTCCAAGTGGTTGTGTGATGCCATTAATTCTCCTTGATGGAGTTCCGTCCTAAATTCCAATGTGATGCCTGACTGTGGCAAACGGCACGTGACGCGCTTTGATTGGCCTGTGTCTACCAACTTAGGCCCCGTGAAATACCATGGAAAAGCACAAACACACCACCTCCCCAGAACATCACTGGTCTACTCCTTACTGACCCGGCCTTAGGGTGACTGTACTGCAACCGTTGTACGTAGAAGTACACCTTCTAACTGTCAGGGGGCGCCAGTGTGTGGTACTGTGCTCCACAGACCTCTCAGGCTAGTTGAGAAAACTGGACTTTGAAGATCACACGTACCTGGGCACCTCCGGGATCGCCCTGGGGTGAGAGCGCTCTTGGATGGCAGAGATTTTGAAAAGCTGTAGGAGAAAAACGTGTGTCGGTTAGAATATCAGCCAAACACGTGAGAAAACTCTGAAGCAGCAAGCTGGAGTCGCACAACAATCGTAAAAAACTTTACTACAGTGTGCTCAGTCCAAGACATTTTCCCATGCTCGCCATCACTTAGAAATGAGTTGGCCTTCAAGTGAGGCCTTTAACGAGACCAAAGTGACCAACTAAAGCAGCAGACCAAAGCCAGGCCGACGGATGATTACTATTGATGATGATTTGCAGCTCTTTGCATAAAATCAAACCCCGGCTCAGCTATTTAATATAAATACTTTCACTCGTATGCATTTTAAATCTAAATAAAGAGGAGCATCACACTTTACCTTAACTCTGCGTGACAATTAACTGCAGTAATGCGCTGATCCAAAAACCCTGAATCAGTTTTCTCTTAAACGATTGATGGTTACCATTTAGAGAGCCCGGCATGTTTAGTACAAGTTATGCCCTGGAAAGTCATCATTTACTTGCATAACCGGCTCCTTCTTCTGTTTACCCGCGTGCCCACATCATGTTTAATTCATACCGAGTGGTGAGGCTGCAGCCCCTCGTTGGAAACGTACACGAGCTGCAGGGAAAGTGGTGCACTTTGATGCATTAAGCACTATTTGGCAGCCGTGGCCCAGAGTTGTACTTTAAGGCCGCTGGGCTCAGATCTTTTTTCTTTTTTTTTCTTCCCCCTGCCCAGCCATATTAATTCTCTCTCACTCTGCAAGACGGCCTCGTAGATCACGCTGGCAGCACTGTCACCAAACGCCAGCCTCCTGCCAGCCATAAAAGCTGCGCCCTCTGCCATCCTTGCCTGTGATTTACAAACACTACAGGCCAAATGCTTCACTGTGGACCTCAGTGTAAATACAGCCATGGGAAGGATCCGCTCCCTTAAAGATAGCCCCAGTCAAAGGTCGGGGTGGTTTGAATAATATACCTACACTGGTGATGCATGACCCTGCAGTTGTGGCAGAGCCCAGGGACAACAAAGTATGGCTCGGCTGGTCATTTGCACCTGACTGGATGTCTATTTCCAGACAGGGGACATTCTCTCTCTCCATCTCCCTCTCTCTCTCTCTCTGCGTGAGTCAGCTTTCTGCCGTCGGTGCCGGGAAAGAGGTCTGGCCTTTTCCACCGCTGACCTGACTCTGTGTTTTCCAGGTGCCTCGAGAAAGGACCAGCCCTCATTCACAATGAAGCAGGTGAGCTACCTGTGCGAGCGACTGCTCAAGGACCACGAGGAGAAGATCCGGGAGGAGTACGAACAGATCCTCAATACAAAACTTGCAGGTAATTAGCACCCGTGGTGCCAAGTATCGGAGTGTAATAAGAGGTCGTCTCCCCCCCCCCCACACGCGTGTTGTCATATAGCCTACCCAAAAAAACAAGTGCTGACTACACTTGCAAGGCTGCTGGATCCCTGGGATTTGAAAGTGTGAAATTTTAAACGGTCCCTCTTGAAAAGCCTCAGCGTGAATTACTTTCGGTTTGTTCAAGTATTGTACGGTTGTTCGGCATCCTCTGAGGAGATGGCGCATCCAGGCAGACTGCATTTGCGACAAAAGCAGGAAGCTACTGCAAGTTGGTAAACAATGGTTCCCACTGATACTGCACATGGAGATACAGCAGTGTGGGTTGTCAGGACATTTCCTACTTTAAAAGATGTTGTGCAACAATCCATCTGGTGTGTCAGGTTAAGTGCCAGCATCCACTATCTCCTTGGAGTTTGTGCTTTTAGTTGCCAAAGCAGTCCGTGTGTACTTTAAATAGTTTACTTTAAAAGCATTTTTTTTTTTCCTCTGGGAGATTTTTTTTCCTCCCGCAGCCGGCAACATTGTCTTTTGAAAAGTTTGTGCAATGTATTTTGAGCCCTTTACCACCATCTGCTGTTTATATCTACATGCTCACTGTCATCTTCCTCTTCTTGGCAGAACAATATGAATCTTTTGTGAAATTCACACAAGACCAGATCATGCGAAGATACGGAACCCGGCCTGCTAGTTGTAAGTGTCCGCCAAAAACATCTGTCCACTTTGTCCAGCTGGTTCATTTCCTAAACGCCAACACATGATCCCTTTTCCCCCACAGATGTCTCCTGAACGACAGGTCGAGGAGATTCCAGCGTCTTCTCACAATAAGGCTGCTCTTCTTCTCCTCGCTCCTTTTCCACTTGATTTTCATATGACTTCCCAGTTTTTTGATTTTTGTTTTTTCTTGATTTTTGTTTTTTTTTGTACCCTGCCATGTCTAACTGTTCGGGTGCCATGACTTCACTGCTTTTTGTTTTAATCCAAATGATGATTTCTTACTTAAAAACTATTGCTGCAGGCCAAAATTTAGAAGAATGGATAAGAAACTGTGTATAAAGCCCAGCCTGTATTCCATCCCTACCCTTGTTGACGTATTCTCTCCAAGAGAATTCTGACTAAAGTCAAATCTTCTGTTGGCACTGTAGAAAAAGCTTATTGGCTCATGTGATCACGCTGTGTAACCTTCCAGCAGCTGTATTTAAAGGTTCCTGCTTCTCGCGTCTCATTTTTACCCTCTCCCTACAACAACTCTTTACCTGAGAATGTGGATTTTTCTCCCTTTTGAAAGAAAAAAAAAATAAAAGTTCTGTGATTTAAACTTGTCTTGGTAGTTCCTCTTTTTAATCAGTGATTCTACTGTAGCAGTGTACTAAGAAAATCACAAGGTGGAAACCTCACCAGATGTGGGTTGCTCTTACTCGGAATCATGGAAAAATCATGGATGTGCGGTTTAAGAAGTGTTGGGTGTTCCTCTTTGCATGTTGTAATGTCCTTAGGTTACTCAAGTTGGCCAACACCACTTGTAATTAATGCCGGTGTAGCAATAGTCATTTGTTTCTGCCCTTTAAAAATAGTTGGAGTTAAACCACTTTTGTTTTGTGTTTCTAACATTTAGATTTTAATATCTATATCCCCTGTATGCCATATATGTATAGCTATAGGTTTAAACACAGACATTTGTTTTCATTAAGTCAGACTAATTGTATTTTTGTTTGGGTATGATCAATGGTAAAATAGGAGCAACAGTTTAGATGGTAAAGAGCAGGAAAGTATTTTTTTTTTTTAACTTGTTTAAAACTTTAAGTTAAGATGTTTTCAATCAATTGATTTTAATCCAAAAACAATCTTGCCAATGTATGAAATGATGGCAGAAAATGGAACAGACATAAGGTTTTATAGCAGGGTCCAATGCCATCTTGTGGTGGTGAGAAAGAATGCAGCGCCATTTCTTGACACGAAAGCTAATTAACGGAAATAAAACATCAGGCCGCTGTGATCGCGACAATTGGATAGAACATTGAAAGCTTTTGCTCCTCAAGTGCCGGGGGTTGTCTAAGTGGGAGTGGCCTGTGACGTCACCGCGCACAGGTGTGGCACCGGGACAGCAGGCAGGCAGGTAGGCAGGCGGCTGTTGCTGTTGGCTGTTGCAGGGCTTGCGGTGCAGGACGAACAGCGTCAGTGTTTCTGAGAAGCTCTGCCGCAGTTTTTTTTTTTTGTGGCGGAAATAGGGGGAATGCCGTCGGTCTGTTTGGACTGAGGGAGGAAATTCGATGCCGGGAGACGCGATGGAAGAAAGGCTATAATTATCTTCGAGTGCGCTTTCAGTTTACGCCGACCCCACAGGGACGAGAGGAGCGCCGAGGAGTAGAAGAAGAAAGAAGAAAACGCGGCTCGGTCGAAATTATGGACGAAAGGCGCTGAAATCTTCGTAGAACAAAAGAGTATTTAAAAAATATATATACGTACAATTCAGACTTAGCCAGCGACAATTTTAAAGTAGTTTAAATTGGTTCCCATTAATCGGAATACACCTTTATGCGCGCGGGACCGCTGGGAGCCGTTGGCGCTCTTCCTGGTTGTTGAAGGTTGAGGTGAGTTCACACAAGCTGCCTCTGGTCTAGCAGTGGGTTGGTAGGAAGGTAGGTAGCCCAGTCAGCGGTGAAAGCGCCGAAAAAAAGAGGGCAAGATCAGCAAATCTACACGAGTGCTGTTTGTTTGACAAAGAGACGTCGGCAGCTCCCCGTAAACAGGAAGCGCTAATTGACACGTGACGCAAGTTAATGTGATTTACAAGCGTAGACCAGCGTGTTGGCGGCGGGGAGCCGCTCAAGAAGCTGCTTCAGTTTCCGCCGACGCACAAAGAACTCGTGCAAGAATTCAGAACTTCCGTTTTTATTTATGTATTTTTCTTTTTTTTATAATCTATTTATCTCTTTTTGTGTAGTCGACTCTTTGAAAACACGTCTCATTACATTTCTGACGTCTCAATATTTCAACTCATCCGACTTGATGCGCTCTGTTCTAATTTCCAGTTAAAGATTATATGTGTCATTTAATTGAAGTAGTAATTAAAGTCCCGGAGAATGTTTCAAAGGAGAACATGTAATTCTGGCACTTGGATTACTGTCGTGGAGGGAAGCCTCCAGACAAATACCTCTCAACTGTGGCTTATTCAGTGCATAATTAGTTCAATTTAGTATCTAATTATTCCCTGGTGAGAAAGAAACCTATTCTCAACCTAAATTCTATTACATTATATTATATTTTATAACAATTTTAGCTTTTACAACACTAACAGTATGAGACAATTGTATGTAGTTATGCGTTGCACTGACACAACGTTCCCTGTCGAACCGGAGCAGCGATGGAGGACATTGACATCGAGCAGCAGGAGCCGTTCCCCGTGGACCGCGACGGCCAGCGCTTACAGAAGAGAGCGGACCAGCCCGATGGCGAGGGCAAGGTGGGATGCTGCGGCAAGTTCCAGGAGTCCGTCTCCAGATGGATGCTGCCGGAGGATGCGCGCAGCAAGTACCTGGAGCGAGCCAACTGCTGCCCTCCTCCCATCTTCATCATCCTCGTCAGTATAGCAGAGGTACTGTCGCTCTGCCCGCTGCGGGGGTCCTGCTGTTACACACTTTTACGCTGCATTTGATGTTGTGATGTCACAAAGGGCTCCCGGTGGCCAGATGTGGGTTCTGCCAACTGCCACTGCCTTGTGGCTACTCTTCTTCTCTTTTTGCTTCCTTAAGATGTGTCTGGCCAAGCAGGGCATCAGTTTTAGCATTTTAAAAGCCAGCGGTGTCACGGGAGGCTGCAACCGGAATAAACAACGCAGTTTTGTTTATTCTTGACAAGCACCAACCAGTCCCAGAGGTTTCTCCCCAGGGATTGGGGATGAAGTCTGACCTCTGTGACCTTTAGCAGCAGATGGCAGATTTCTTTCCTCCAGACTCCAGTGTCTCAGGTTCTTTCTCAGACCTTTGACGTTTTCCAGGACGCTTCTTCTTGATGAGGTTTAAAGGCAGTCTTTCCTGTGCCCTGTGTCGGACCCTGCTCTTAAAGTCAGAGTCCCACTTTGGGTCAAAATTCTGAGATCAAAGTCCAAGCCCCGATCCCCTCTTTTGCACGGTGCGTTTTTAATTTAGTGCCAAGGTTGGCCAGTACGTGGCTATGGTGTGTGCCTAGCAAAACACAACAGGACATGACGTTAGCGTTGAGGCAACCGCCACTTTGGTGGGACAAACAAGGCTTTGCTCAATTCCACGCTGCGCAATGTTTTGATCTCACATTCTGCTTCCTCTTGGAGCAGAGGCTTGAGTTAAAAAGGAAAATTACCACTGGGGCAGACGGCAAGAGAGTGGACAACAAACGACTGCTTCTCGACGCGTGGAGAGAGTTTCTGAGGAGGGCCACCAGCTGGCCGCCTCCCTTCTTCATCATGCTCGTCACTGTAGCAGAGGTAGCACTGGCTTCACTGTGTGAACCAAATGAACACCGGGGAGATCAACGTGGCTGCGGTCCAGTTGTAACATGCCCTCCAGTCTGAGTCGGTCTCATCACTGGGTGTCTCAGAGTTGCCCTGTTAGTCCGCGGCTCCTTCCATCCACCTCTCTGCGTTTTCAGTGATGGTGTGTGTTTTATTTGCCAGGGGCCACTGTTTTGCTTTTCTCCGCCTCCTTCGTTCCTCAGCGTACCTTTACTTCTTAACATTCCCACGCAGAGATGCATTCACGGGGGATTTTCCTGCCTCGGCTAAACAAACCCCAACACATCTGTTTTTCACATTCATCCTACTCATTTTTATTTTCTCAGCCGTTTGCAATTTTTTCTTTTTTTTTTTTTTGGCAGCTGCACACCCAAAGGCAACTTTGCTCTGGTATTTTCTGCACAGGAAGAGGAAAAACAAAAACAAAAGATGATTTGAAGCTTTTGTTTGAGCGTTGCCTTTGAGACTGTGTCTTCTTCTGTCTCCCACCAGCTGGCAGTGTTTATTTACTACGCCGTGTGGAAGCCCCAGAAGCAGTGGGTCACTCTGGAGAATGGCATCTGGGACAGCCCGCTCACATACCAGCCCGAGCGCAGGGAGGAGGCCTGGCGCTTCCTCTCCTACATGTTCGTCCACGCCGGGTAAGCCCCTGCAAGATAGGTTCACCTGTCAGGTCGCAGTTCACGATCCCACATTGTGCAGAATTCATTGAGCGTTGATTTCAAAACAAAACTTTGCACGTGTACTTGGTCAGCACACTCGGCATAAACAAAAGAAAATTTCATCCATTGCATCTTTTGTCTGCTCCTTCCCCCCCGTCCCCCAAAGTTGAAGTCTGCCCTTTGTGATGTCACAAAGAGCAGCACCTCCACCATCCAGGCTCTTGGCTCTGCCTCAAAGACTTATTGGTTTTCTCCCCTCTGAATATACTTTGCTCCAGCAAATCACCAGTTCCCCCAGTGAGCCGAGTCCCACTGTTTTTTTTTGCAAGCAGGCTGGAAACAGAGGGCTATATGCTGGAGATCTCTAGAGGTTTTTTTGGATGATAAATTGTGTGAGGCTGCGCCACAGTTTCAGATTATTATTTTTTTTGTTCTTAGAACTTCTGCGTCAACTTTGCGACCTTCTCCGAGGCTGCTGCAGCTCCTTGTCATGCTGCTTTTGTCACCATGTCGTAAGATCCTGTTTGCCGCGCTGCTTTAGATCGGCTAGCAAGGCAAGCTCGTCGGAGGCCCAGACATTCATCGCCTCAAGAATCCTGCACAGCTGTCAGAACGCAGCAGTCATGTGTTGCAGCTCGGAGCAGAAACACAAAAATACCACGAGCGCATGAATGGAAGCAATGCAGGGAAACCAAAAAAAAAAGAAACCAATGCTGACCACATTAAAGGGCACAAAGCTAGCTGCTGCTGCTGCTGCCTAAATGGGCGTGATAAACAAAAGCCACATTGAATCTGAACGCAACTCGAGCTTTGGAACTTCAGGGTTGTACAATGTGATGAAAAAACAAACAAACCTTTTAATGGGCCTCACATAAACATCTTTTATTTTAACCAACACCAGACTGCGCAGCATCCTAAGCCAAAGAAAAAGCCAAACTTTTAACATTTGCGCCAGAGGACAGTTGGAGAGCTTTTTCTTTTCTCTACAGTCTGCAGTAAACCTGTACACAACCACGCCTGTCCCCTGTTTCCCCCCTTTCCACAGTGTGGAGCACATTGTGGGCAACCTTGTGATGCAGCTAATACTGGGAATCCCTCTGGAACTGGTCCACAAGGGGTTCGAAGTGGGGATGGTTTACATGGCAGGCGTCTTGGCAGGTGTGTCATGTGACCGACACTGTCTGTGTTTTTTTCTAAAGCAGCTTTTCCAAAGTCCTCAACTTGGTTTTCCTGTTTTTGTGACACTGACTGTTTGTATTTTTTCCCCCCCATAAGGGTCTTTGTGCAGCTCCATCTTTGATCCCCACAGCGCTCTGGTGGGAGCTTCTGGCGGCGTTTATGCCTTGATCGGGGGCTACTTCATGAATGCAGTGGTGGTAGGTTTCCACACGGTTGAGCAACAACAATTGACTAATTAAAAAAAAGCAGCCGCGTGGGCGATAGAATGCAGCATGTTGCAACAACAAAAGACAACATTTAGATCCTCAACTATTGCTGCAGCCATCTGGCAGTGCACGGGGCTTTGTTAGGAAGACAGTCGGTAGTCTTGATTACACTGAAACCTTTTCCGTGCCATGAGTCCACTTTTCCTCACCATCTTCATCCACAGAACTTCCGGGAAATGATCCCCCTCCTCGGAGTGTTTCGTATACTCGCCATAGTAATATTTGGTACGCATTCTACATCCTACACAGCCCCATTTTATTTTATTTCATTTCATTTATTCTTTTTATTATTATGAATTCATTTCTACGTCTCTTTTCCCCCCCCCCACACAGTTGGCATCGATTTTGGATTTGCCTTCTACAGGAGATTTGTGAGCGACGAGGCTGGCTTGAAGGTACAGAAACACACCCGGCCGTACACACGTTTCTACATTTGTTGCTCCGTTGGTGACACTGACTGGTGATATTTTGAAACATTTACTTTCAAATATGCTAAAGTATTACAAGAGACCATCAGGACCTCCTGAGCCGTGTCAGGTTCCTTGAGAGGTTCTTTTAGAACTGTGCACCGAGCCACAGCCCTTCAGAGTAGAACAAGGAGCCGCATTGCCGGTGCCAACAGGTGTTGACCACGCTGGGGTTCCTGCAACAGGGACCCTCTAAAGAGAGCTGGCAGACCGATCAGTGCTGCGCCACTCGAACCTGAGCCGAACCACGCCAGCTCCGTGGGACGGAATTATGCGTATGCGGTTGATCGGGCCGACAACAAAGCACAATTTGTAGCGAGAGGCAGGTTTCCAAAGCGTAATCGGAGCCATCGGCGGCGCACGCGTTGCCACAAAGCCACCATCACGCGATTAAAAACACGTCAACCGTAAGCATTTCATTCCATCAATGTACAGATCATCTCTGGTGCACACATGGAAGTGATTAATATGGTGGCGAGGTGATTGGTTCAACGCACGATTCATTCATCCTGACCAACTGCATGGTGGGGAACCGACCGCACATTGGCACGGTGTGCGACGGTTGGCTCCTTGGTGAATGTCAGGTTAATGGTCCTACTATGTATAACCCCAACAAGAAGGCTATGTGGAGAGAGTATAATATTGCCCACACTATTTCCAACCTCAAACTCTTTATTTTTTAGGTATTTTTATTTCCTGTTATAATGTTCTGAATTTTGTGACGACGTTCCGTGATTTCCTTCTTTCTGTATTTTGTCAGTAAACAAAAAAAAAGGCACTTGCCTGTTGCATTTCGCCGTTTTATGATAACTAGATCTAAAATTACAATGAAGCCAAAAATTCATCTTGTGCACGTATCACGTCAATTCGAATTTTCTATTGTTAAATCTCTTGTTAATCGCTCGGAAGACGTGGCTCATCATGACGCTGCTGACTGACCCGCAGACTGGCTGAGAGCAGAGATATAATGAAGCCCATTCATTATCTCGGTCTGTCGTGGAGACATTTTCATCGTTTCCTGAGTTCCTACTTCGTTCAGAAGCGTTTCGGGCTTGCAGACGGGGACGTTTTTTTTTTTTTTTTTTTCATATTGATCGATTGATCATAAAAATGAGAGAAATTCCAAGCTGCAAAGTTCATTTATATAGATAGCATATATACTGTATATGTCCATGGAGGCGTGCAAGGGAAGAGTGGGGTGTGCAGTTTGAGGTTGATCGGGGTGTAGCCTACAATGGAAATGTGCTTGGATTTGTACGTTCACAAAGTTTTGAACATCCATATTTTTTGGACGAAGTATTTTTTTTTGGGGCGGGGGGGTATGAACGTACATCAGCTTTCAGTATGACTTCCACGCAAGTAATTGAACGTCAATCAATCAATCAATCAATCAATCAATCAATCAACTTATTTGTACAACGCTAAAGCACATCCAGAGACGTCTCAGAGCGCTTTGTACAGTCAGAGAAAAAAAACAACAACAACAACAACTGGGCCCCCAGTACAGGCACAGTGTGACAGTGGGCAGGAAAAACTCCCCTGTGGGAAGAAACCTGTCTGTTCAAACGTTTTACAAGTCCGACGGCGCCTGAGGTGATGAGGTTGTGGGTTTCATTTGTGGGCGGCGCTCGGCAGGAGGAGCCTGCTGGGACTTGACTGTTCTCGTGGTGGCACCTCACTCCCCCCGGATGGATCGCGCTAACACTCCCTCCCCCCCCCCGTTCATTTGTTTTGGCTGAGAAACTGGTTCTTCAGGCTTTTTTTTTTTTTTGGGTGTTCCCCACATTTCCATGAGGTCGGACGACGCCACCAAAAAGACTCTGCCTCAGCCTGATTTTGTATTTAGGGAAACGATGCGTGAAATCCGCTGACTCCTCCCCCCCCCTCTGCCAGGTCTCCTTTGTGGCCCATTTCGGAGGCATCGTCGCCGGAATGACCATCGGCTACGTCTTCTTCAGCGCCTACAACAAGAAGCTCCTCAAAGACCCGCGTTTCTGGCTCTGCATTGTGGGCTACATAGTCTTTCTGGTCGTTGCCGTGATCTTCAACGTCTTCCTGACTCCGGTCTAAAGGGAGCCCTCATGTTGTTGTGCTCATCCGTACTTCTTAAAATTTAGAACTCACCTCATGCCTTGATGTCACACTCAGGACGTTATTGCATATTTATTTTTTTATTTTTTTGCTGGAGCACAACTGCTGCTCCCCAGGACTCAGTCCATGCCATTAATGCCGTTTATCTAAAGATCTGTCGGTTCAAGCGCAACAGTGCCTCCTGCTGCCAACGGGTAGCACTGCGGCGATCATATACGCCTAGGACAGACTTGATTTTTTTTTTTTTTTTTTTTTTTAAACTAACTTCAACGGAATTCAGTCAATCCATGGATTTTAGTTGCTTGTGTTTTTTCAGGATTATCCAGGAATTCTTAAACTACTTTATTTCCCATTTCATTTTATTGCTAATGGATCTTAAACATTACGTAACGTAATTCTAGTAAATACTTTTTCTTAAAAACAGATTGCTTATTATCCTGTGATGGCACTAATTTCAGGAAAAAATATATACATAATGTTTGCCATCAGACATTGTCTTAAACTTTGAAGGTTGTGACTTTTTAAAAAGTTGGTTGTTTTTTTTAAATACATTTGCATACATTGAAAGTAAATTAGCTTTATCTTTAGAGATGGATGTTGTTGTTGATTTTTGTTTTTTTATTCAAATTACGGTAGTTCCAAACCTTTATCAAAGATTGTTGAAAGCGATAGTTTTTTTTAATTAAAAACTCATATCACTGTGCTCATCTGGTGTAGGGAACTAATTGTAGATTGTCTCTCAGGAAACTTACTGAAACACACTGATTTATTCTAAGATTGTGAATGAATGAGACCAGACACCTCTGACATGTGGTTTAACATTTCCTCTCCTCAATGTTAAAGTCAAAGTATTTGTCATTAAAATGTTGTTTTTTTGCAAATGTTTTTGCATCTTTTTTGTGTAAAAACAAAGACTTTTAATTGATGTTTTGCCCAGAGAATCTATGCACAGCTAAACACTGCAGCGTCTGCCCTTTTACCAAACTGGTGTTATGAAGCACACAGTACTGTTTGCTCAGCAGTCTGCTGCTGTACAGCCTCGGCTTTCCTTAGTTCTGCTTATGGAAAGTTCCATAGCTTGCAGCTCATCAATAATACTTGGAGCATCAATATTTAATTATGGGCTTGTTTGCACTGACCCTGAAACACTTGATGATGGCGTGTTTCTATATGCTGCTAACGGCCCTCCACTCAGACACGAGTCAGTCTTTTTTCTGCGAACGTTACATTCCCCTCGTCTGGAATTCCTACATTCTGCTTCTGTCAAACTTTTTTTTTCAGACTTTTTGAAATCAAAACTCCACTCAACAAAAACAAGACAATATTTTGTTTTATGGGAACAAAACTCAAGTTCAGATTAAAATAATCACATTAAAAGTACATCAATGAGAGACTAAAACATGGAAAACATTAGTTTGCATTTGACGCCTAAGTTTATTTATGACGTGAGATCAGATGCTTTTTATAATAAATTCCTTGAAATTTATCCCAGGCAAGAACTGAAAGACTGAATGACAAATGAATACTAAAAATCTTGAAAGAAGTATTCCATATTTCCACTGTTATTTCATTTGTTTGTTTTCGGACTATAAAACACATATATGATTTTAAAATATTTATAAAGTGAATGTCTTTATCCATAAACAAAGTTTTCACACCATTATGGACCAATGTTATAAAAAATATTCAGTATATTAATTAAGAATTTAAAAGTAAATTTAGCATTCTTAATTGTACGACACAGTATATGCCGATTCACATCAGTCTCAAATATTTTCTTATTTACTATTTTATGGTTTTAAAGAGGTCTGTGATTCAAGGCTTTAAATTGCATTGAAACATGTAATTCTACTTAAAACAGACAGAAAGCCAGAAGGGATTCCCGGGGGACAAGTGGAAATTGATTAGCGATTGAAAAGTAATAAAAGAGGAAGTAGCAGCAGTATGTGCCCAGTGTGTCAGCCCAGCAAGACACTCAGCACCCGTTATGAGTTTGAAGTATTCTGGTGTGAATCAATCCATTCTGGTCAGAATCTACAATAGCAGGTTAAGAGGGTAAAAGTCATCTGCTGGTCAGTGCAGCAGGATTAGACAGAGAAAGGCCTGAGGCAACCCACCACCCAAAAAAAGAAAGAATTTAAAACAAAAAAACTATAAATATTCATGGAACGCTGCCTCATTTAACAGCACAAGCACACTAATTCTTTCTGATAGATTTCTTGTAAATGGGATAAAATAATGTGTCCAGTGCATTGGGGTTTAATTAGAGCCGATGAGGAGCAGCAGAGTATGAAATCGAACGCGATGACTCATTGATTGTTTTGCTAGAAAACCATCGATCGCCACAGGCCTGGGTGGGGAACTGGTGTGGATCGTGTGGGTGGAGGATTCAAACACTCAGCACCTCTCAGACCTTTTTGCTAAATTCACTGATGTGTTTTCATTGTAATCAGTGAGTCAACTCCCCAGAAATCTTCAGAAAACGGTGTGCTAAGAAAACACACTCAGTACGTTTACGTGACACTCGAGAAAACCAAAGTATTGCCTTACCCCGAGTCTTAGAGTGGAGCAAAACACCCAGCTGAGAGTGTTGTCACCGAGGTGGGTACCTGAGCGGTACCCTTTGGGACATCACAAAGGGGCCAATCGCAGTGACACGTTGTTTTTTGTCTCATTCCAAACATTTGGAAGTTTCAGCTAAGCATTCGTTTTGATAGGAGGCTGCCCCGCTGGCATCCAGGATGAGAAATTAGGATCTGAAACATGGGTAAAACACGGGAGGGTCTCTTAAGCACCTGATCTGGTCAGATGATAGGCTTCTATTTGGAAGAAAACTGCTTTTCTTTCACACCGAAGAGAAGAATAAAATCCCACTTAAACTAACAAGCTCACCCCCTCTGCTGCTGACAGACAGTGTCCTAAATTATGGCACGGCCTGATATATGCAATTGAAACAGCCCCTGAGATCGAGGTCAGTATCTGTGCTATACGAGCGGCTCCCAGCCCATCACTGCCGGGCCATGATCTAAATGCACTGCCGAAGCTGTTAGTATCGACTCCCCCGGCACTGCGCTGTGGAGTTGGCAGCTTTCCCTCGCTGCTTCAACTCGTTCCCCACTTTGTGTCTGGCAACAGCAGAGCGGTAGGGAGGGTCACTGGGTAATTTGGGTGATGCGCCGGGTTGGCTAATCGCGGAGGACTTCAACGATTTTTTTTTTTTTGTTAAACTTTTTTGGTGACCCGGTCGCATGACCCGAGGAGATTTAAGTCACCACCGGCAGTCTGTCCACGCTGCTGCAAGGTAACCACTGTATGCGGGCACTGGGCCGAGTGAGAGCGGATGTTATATGTTGATGATGGTGTGAAAAGTTTGTGTGCTTTTGCTTGCTTTTATTTAATAATTTATCTTGCAAGTCCGAATGACCGTAATGAATTGACCAGATTGACTTTCACTTTTGTAACTCACAGATTTCATTTTGTGATGAGCTTCCTGTCCACGCGTAACACTCTTTCTCTCCCAGTCATAATGGCAGAGTGAAGATGGGGGACTGGAACTTCCTCGGGGGGATTCTGGAGGAGGTGCACATCCACTCCACTATGGTGGGCAAGATATGGCTCACCATCCTCTTCATCTTCCGCATGCTGGTCCTCGGCGTGGCGGCCGAGGACGTGTGGAACGACGAGCAGGCCGACTTTGTCTGCAACACGGAGCAGCCCGGCTGCAGGAACGTGTGCTACGACCTGGCCTTCCCCATCTCGCTCATCCGCTACTGGGTGCTGCAGGTCATCTTCGTCTCGTCGCCCTCGCTCGTCTACATGGGCCACGCGCTCTACAGGCTGCGGGCGCTGGAGAAGGCGCGGCAGAAGAAGAAAGCCCTGCTGCGGAGGGAGCTGGAGCTGGTGGGCGCGGAGCTGGGCGAGGCCCGCAGGAGGATCGAGAGGGAGATGAAGCAGCTGGACCAGGGGAAGCTCAACAAGGCTCCTCTCAGAGGCTCCCTGCTCAGGACCTACGTGGCTCACGTGGTCACCCGCTCCGTGGTGGAGGTGGCCTTCATGATGGGCCAGTACCTGCTCTACGGCTTCCACCTCTACCCGCTCTTCAAGTGCCAGCGGGACCCGTGCCCCAACGCCGTGGACTGCTACGTCTCCCGGCCGACGGAGAAGAGCGTGTTCATGGTCTTTATGCAGTGCATCGCCGCCATCTCTCTCTTCCTCAACATCCTGGAGATCCTGCACCTGGGCTACAAGAAGATCAAAAAGGGCATCTTGGACTTTTACCCCCAGCTGAGGGACGACATAGACGACTATTACGTGACCGACCGGGGGAAGAAAGAGTCCGTGGTGCAGATCTGCACGCCCAGAAGGTCGACCTTGATCTCTGCTCCGGTGGATTACACCCTGCTGATGGAGGCAGCACAGGGATCGACCATCTACCCAAACCTCATCCAACCTTCAAGTTTTCTACCCTCGCAGGGTGAGCCGTCAACTCCGCAGGATTTGGACGAGTCCAGATGTTCGGCCAAAAGGCACCAGGACTGCGACTGCACGCCGACTACCGAGGAGCTCTGCTCGCCGTGCCTCGACTCTCTGATTCACCCCGGGCAAGAAGGTGACGACTTTGTGCGTCTGCCCCGACACGGGAAGGACGACGACAGTCTGAGGACGAGTCCGGACTCGTCGAAGTGGCCCCAGAAGGCGTCTCACCCCTCCTCCTTCCCCACGCTGCCCGTCAGCGCGCTGAAGAAGCCATGGAAGGCTCACGGCTCGTTCAAGTGCTCTACGGTGCTGGAGGGGAGGAGCTCCGACACGGATTCGTGTGGCGGCGGTGGCGGCGGAGGAGGCCGTGCCCACTCTCGAACACACTCCACGTCGGGTGGCAAACAGCAGAGCCCGCCCTCCAGCCCGGACACAGCAGACGACTCCAGCTCAGGCTGCAGGAACGACACCAGACCTCCGTCCTCCAACTGCAAGACGTCGCTGGCCAGTAACGCCAGCAGCAAACGAGCACCAGACCTCCAAATCTAAAGACTGCACAGACTGTCAGCTGCCTTCAAACAGGTGACTGTCTGAATTTTATAATATAATTTGTAATTATCAGATTTATCTAATCATCTTTCGGATTTTTTTTTTTTTTTTTTTTTAAATTGTGAAGCTTTTTGAAAAAGAAAAGATAAAAGAAAATGAAAAAAAAGTCAGCAGATCCATCATATTGCCATCAGTCTGATTAGCTGCTGGCATACAGTCCAAAGTGTATTTGTCTTTCATATTAAAAGCATTTTAAGATGTTTATTTTTCATCTTGGACTATTGGTCCATAGAAATGTTTTAGCGTGTGGGTTATTTTGTAATAAAAAAAAAAAAAAAAAAGTTGGACAGGCATTAAGTGTAAGAGATGGAATTTTCCTCATTTTTGGAGTTGGTCAGGCATCATGTTCAGCATGAAGTGAAGTTCAATATTGGACTTTTCAGATAATTCATAAACACTATTACTTTTGTTTCAGTTTGACTTTTTCCATCTGTGAACAATTTAATGATGGTTTAAAGGAGACACACATCAATGAGATATTGCTGTTAAACATATACTCAACCTCAGTTAAGCAGTGTTTAAGATTCCTGTGCATATCAGTCAGTATGTGGTTTTCTGCTCTTACCAAACAGTGTTTTTTGTCCACAGTAAAACAAGAGCACTTCAATGTTTTGCAGTACTTGCCATTACACAAACCTGTCATGTCAGCAGCAGGTTAGAAAAAAAACCAAAACAGTACAGACAACAAATATAGTATTTTACCAGAATGTCTTTTATTTACATCTTTATTCCTCGTTGGAGCTGTTTACTTTCGTCATGCCACGCAAAATAAAGAATGTGCAAATTTGTTCGAGGGTCTGAGTGATAGTGTGTGCAGAAAAATAAAATGATAAAAAGCAGAATTAATAATACAAAACCCACATTCATAAACACATTTATCGACTAAGTTAAAGTTTAAGAAACTAAGTAAGAACTAAGATTTACAACAGGAGGCAGCTCAGCTATTTACTTTTTGGCTGTCATGTAAGAATGTCTCCTTTGTCTTTTCTCCATTTTCTTAAATTAAAAGTGACGGTGATACCAACAACAACAACAACAAAAAAAATGATGGAAAGCCTACTCAGCTGCTTTCTCTTCTGGTTCATACTGCAGCAACTGGAAAGACCAAGAGAAAAGCACATCAAGGTCGGCGTCATGTTTTCTTATTTTCAGAAAGCCTATTGAAAATGCCTCTATGCCTTTGACAGAAGAAGGTTGGCGAATTTGGGAGGGATCCCCTGATGACAGAGGATTGCAAAACATTTTCAGAAAGCCTAGCAGATTTCAGTGATCTAACAAATAAAGCAAACTTTGCGCTAAGTTGGCTATGACTAATGATTAACAGTAAAACAGTAAAATAATGATTGTAATCCTTGGAAAAAAAACAAAAACACCTTCCTGTTAATATTGTGTACTTTAAAAAAAAATGTATTCAATGTGAAGCAGCAAATCAAGAAATAAAGCCAGCTGTGTGAAAAAAAACTAAACAGATTGAAAAACGCAGTGATGAAGCTGTGATTGAAGCCCATTCTGCTCGTTTAATGCATTGAAATATAAAGAGAACGCATCCGCCTTATTATGATGACAAAGCAGTTATCAATGTAAGAATGAAATGTCCCGCTCACCTTTGTCCTAAGCTGTTTGTTCTCCTCCTCTAGACTCGCACACTTCTGCCGCAGGTCAATCACTTCCTGCTGCAGAGGGTAAGAGCTTCCTTGAGAGAGGCTTGACGTGCCGAGATTGTCCTTGACGAATCTGGGAGGAGCTGATTAAAGAACCTGCAACAAGCATTGGACCTGCAAATCAAACTGCCAACAATTCTGGCTTAAATCATTCCGAGCTGAGCGGGAAAGATGCTGAATCAACTCATTACTGATCTCCGTGGCACTTTCTGTAAATGGAAGGATACTCCAGGGGATTGTCGGGCTTTTCTTGTTTTTCATATAAATCCACCAGAACTGAAAGACAATGAAACATAATGAAACACAGGGGGGAAGTGAAAACACAATGAAGCAAATCAATTAGCTATGAGGCATTTAAAGCTTATATCTCGGATGCAACATTTCAGAACACCAAGAGATGCGTTGTGCTGATTTCCAGCCCACAGCAAAAGGAACAAGCAGTCCATTTTGCACCACAGGTTGTCCTTATGTGGCAAGCTGGTAACTTCTGTGGCTGAAAAGAACAAGAGACAAGTTCTAAAAAAGCAAAAACGCTCACCTTTGGTAAGACTGTCAACAACACCAGCCTTCTCCAGGTATCTCCTGAACTGTTCCCTTTTGGAGTCTGGAGCCTGGCACAGGAGTGAAACAGAACTGGACATTCCATTATTGTTTCTAACAAATTAATGACTATCCGTCAGGTGTGATGCATTTGAAAAAAAACTGCTTATTATTATTATTATTATTATTATTATTATTATTATTATTATTATTATTATTATTATTTATTTATTTATTTTTTAAAAAGACATGTTTGAAGTGACGGTAGTCGTTGCTATATTAAACACTCGTGGTTTCAGTTTCGTTTGAGCCTCATTGCCGTAGCAATTTCTTTAAAAAAAAGAAAAAAGAAAAAAAGAAAAGAAACCGCAAGTCACTTTGCCAACAACCAAACTCACAGGTCAGAGTGGCACAGGTGGCCAATGGCCACCTTCCTGATGAGCGCCTTCAGCCCCACCACCTTAATATTAGCTTAGCTAGCTTCCACTTTAAAATCAGGAAACAGTATTCACAGAACATCACAATATAAAAAAAGGAAAAAAGAAGAAGAGTTGAACAACAGACAAACCTACTTTATAATGTGCCATGATCGCGTTGGCGACTACTTTTAACTCGCTCCGGATGTCGCTCAATGCTTTGTGTTGCCGAGTCGCTCCTAACAACGCGCACACGACTGGAGGTAAAACTACCGATGTTGTGCAGAGTTTGGCTTGAGGTGCCGAGAACGTGGTTAGCATCGCGGGAGCGCGCGCTGTCGAGGCGGAAACTCTTCCTCTTTTGTCCCTAGTGTTTAGCAGTATTGCTTTACGAGCAGTTTTTTTTTTTCCTTCCATCGGCAATTAAACAGTCTTTAACCATTGCTACACTTATTAGTACAGTTTCTTATCCTTTCTTTGGTAGGAAGTTCTGTCTCTCTTGTTTTTTTTTTATTATTATTATTTATTTATTTTTATTTTGCTTTGTCAGTGTATATCAGTACACCCTGTCACGTGATACAGCAGCGCAGGGGTGCGAAAGACCTGATTTACTGTATGTTAAATAGAAAAATGAAAATTGCTGTTGCGTTAAAATGTTTACAGTAAATATTGCTATAAACGTATTATATTATATTATATATTTTTTAAAGCAGTCAGGTAATAAACCGTAGATATGGATTTGGTCAAGTGGGATGCAAGGCTGTTTGTGCTTCTTACTTTTTGTGCTTCCATTGTGAAAATGTTATTTTCCAAACAAGCGAACGGTCGCTTGAATCCAACTGCTTCCGTATAACTTTTGCTTCCTTTCTCTGAAAACGGGAATCTACTTGACCCTGCCTGAAGCTGGCCTTTGAACTCCTCATTATTTTTTCAATCACTCTGATCTTAGAACTCTGTGGATAAACTCTTAATTCTGACACGCTCAAAAAAATAATAATGAATTTGTGTCAGCAAATGTGGTTGTAGTCAGCCACTGATATCACAGCTGAATATCTACAGCTTTTATCAATGAATTACAGAAACAAACGCTGAGAAGTACAACTCATTGACAATATGCTCATGTTTTTGACCAAACAAAGTTAGTTTATACATTGAGTTGCATTATTTCATATTTTAAATTAATTGTATTCTTTAACTCTATGATTTGGATGCGAATTTTCTCTGAAATTATGAAAATTGCGCACACCACTGTAAAGATGAGTTTCGGTTGTGAAGCTCATCCTTCAATGACACGGATCGCTCTGTGGTATGTTACATTCATATACCCACCGGAAAATCCGTACTACTACTTATGGCCATCAAAAAAAAACATCAAAGGCGAGCTTAGACTTCCGTAAACTCAGCATGGTTCTGTAAAAAGAAGAAGAAGAAAAAAAGGTACAACGCATGCTTCTCATGACAGCAAATGTGAAACGCACATATTGTCTATCAAATTACTTTTCAAAGAATAACTGAATGCCTTAAATGTATCTAAAGGGATCGTTGTTGCCCTCTGCTGGCTATTTTGCAGAACACCATTGCTTTCCACCCTTACATATACAGTATATGTAATTTTTTTACGGTCCTGTAAAAACGGTTAACTTAGCATATCAATTAAAAAAATGTTGGGTTTTTTTTAGATTCTTGTTGTGCAAACTGTTAAAGACTCTTTGGTCACGAGTCTGTATTTGCTTCTCAGGGTGATAGGTCACAAAACAAGTCTGAGGACAAGTCAGGTGACAGCAACGAACCTCGATTGATTGCCATACCACTTGTCCAATCACTGGCTATGATGTAATTCACACAGCCAATAGGAGTGACGGGGCGGGGCTTGCAGGGCGACGATTTTTCAAGAGGGAGGAAATCCTGAGGAAATGTGTGGAATCACGATCGGTGTTTTCAACAGTGCTGGACGGTACTGAAAAAGAATTCTCTCACAAGTGTGACGTTCCATTGTGGCACTCGAACCGTTCTGCAAGAACACGGGTGCGGCTAGCGATAAGTAACGGGGGGGAAGAGGGGAACCAACCAGCGTTTCGGGTCAAAATGTCGATTCAGTACGAGGTGGAACAGCTGGCTGACAGCTACGGGGTTACAGACTCGTTCCCCAAAGATTTCGGCTATGGCGAGGAGGAGGCCGACATCGAGGGGAGCCCGTCGACGTCCGACAGCAAGCCGAGAATCCTGCTCATGGGTCTGCGGAGAAGCGGCAAGTCGTCGATACAGAAGGTACAGAGAGATGTTCTTAGCTTGGCTTCGCGCACGTCACTAGGGGGACGTTAGCAAAAAATAGCTAGCAGTTGCTGAGTGGCGATAACTGCGAGCCGGGAGATAAGAAGTCCAACAACAGCGGAGATACAAAAATACTCCCTCCGTGAAAACGGAACAAAAATTACAGTGTCTTCAATCACTTTTGTTGTTGTTAAAAGTTAGCAACCATTGTATGCTAACGTTGGCGTAGCCGTTAGCATCAATCATTAACCGGGGTTGACAGTGATGCTAAGTGCATCTCGACCGATTTGTGGACATAGAGCATGTGACTGTTTGATTAACCACTCATCCAGTGGGCCAAATTACACGACAGTCCCACCCAGTCAGTCCTGTGAGGCAGCAGCCGGGGCTGATGTACGGCTCTCTCACATGACGGCTGGCCACACCTTTTTCGTTCTGCAAGTCACAACACGGGCTTTTAAATCAGTGCACATGTAACATGTACATGCACAATGTAGCTATGCACCTCATGTATATGCATAGAGCTTGTGCGGGTTTTCTACTGAATAGCACTCAGTAAACCCACGACCTGCGTCATAAAGTCTAGAAAGTTTTAGTACCTCTCTCAGCAAATCAGAAAAAACCGAAGCAGCCCTGTCGTGTACATCACCGGTAGCTATTTTAAGAAGTATTTGTTCTGTTTTAACATGTCTTAATTTTTTTGTCAGCCAAGATGGTGTTTTGATTGATTAGATTGGTGATTTTCTCTTGACTAATCTTATTTTCCAACAGCAATGTGTCCCAGAAATAAGAAAAGTTTAGCCTTTACTTCTTTTTGTAAAGAAGCAAAGTTGCCCCCCCCCATCGTACATAAGCAGCCTACTTTGCAAGCCTTTGCTCTGTGATGTCAGCAAACCTCGATGCACCTCACACCACATTTTCTGTCATGTCATCCAACTGGACCGCTAAGTTCTCGTGTAAGTTTAGCTTTACCACTTTCAAACGGGCACCGCGTCTAAATAATAAATGGAGTGCAGTCGTGCCTCGTCTGATATTTTATTATTTATGTTGAAATTCAGTTGGGGGTGGGGGGGACTGGATATGGCGCGATATGCTGGGGATTCACTTTGAAGGGAACAACTTCAATAACTGCTTTTCCACATGCAAGGACACTTTTGCTGCTATGCCATAATACACACACACACACACACACACACACACACACACACACACACACACACACACACACACACACCTTCAAGTCTCAGATTAATGCTAAGCCGCCTGTTTCGTGCTGCAGAACATGTGATTTGGCTTACTGCTGGTTCATGTGGGTTTGTGACCCTGGTGGGCTGCTCACTAATTCAGAATGGCAGCAGGTGGATGGAGAGAACGTTTCCTGCGTTCCTTCGATACAGTCCCCCCCCCCCCCCCCCCCCCCCCCCCCCGCTGAATGCACAGAGACGCATGCTCACTACCTGTCATGTGAGTGCGGGTCCTCGGCGGTGCCCTTTCCCCCTCTTGCTCAGCATGTGACGTTCAAGCGATGCCTCAGCAGAAATACAGTGGTGCCCTGAACATTTCCTCCACTAGAAGAATGCACTTACAGTAGCAGCACTTTTGCATTATATAACATGCAATGTGTGAAAAAAAAGTCTATGAATAGTTGTTTCAGCAATGTATTTTAAAACAGTTAAAGTGTTGTACTGTGCATACATATATTTGTGCACTTCAGGATTACAGATTGTCCATGCCAACTTTGTTTGTTTTTTTTGCCTTTAGGTGGTCTTCCACAAAATGTCCCCCAACGAAACCTTGTTCCTGGAGAGCACCAACAAGATCTACAAGGACGACATCTCCAGCAGCTCCTTTGTCAACTTCCAGATCTGGGACTTCCCGGGCCAGGTGGACTTCTTTGACCCGACCTTCGACTACGAGATGATCTTCAGAGGAACTGGGGCTCTCATCTTTGTCATCGACGCTCAGGTGAGCAGCTGCCAAAGAGTTCTGGTCAATTACGCCTGCGTGGCGCCAACAGCAAATCCAGAATCTCGTCGTAGCATCGCGAGTCCCCTTTTTCTGGCGTCTGTTGTATTAAATTGAAACTAAATTACAGAGCGTTGATGTTTGCGACTGCGGCGAGGCCCCGCTGAATTAGCCGCAGCGAACAAGAACGTGCACAGACGCTGTAAAAGATCAATTTCATGCCTTGGCTTTTTATGGTGGAGCTATCCACATGACTCTAAGTGCTTTCCAGAAGTAATCTCAGCGACAACGTTAGCCACATCTAATTTGATTGCAGGGTTTATTTGCACTGGAGCAGGTGCATCAGATTCAATTAGTTTCAGCAGTCGGCCCTCACGGTGATATCGGAGAGGGCGGCTGGAGCCTCGCAGCTCCGGGAGACAACACAGCTGGGGGGGGTTCAGTCTCAGTCAGTCCTGGTACTTCAATCAGTGTATGATCATTGGCTTTAAACATGTGGTGTTTTTGTGTCTGCGTGACTCCTCAGGACGATTACGTGGAGGCCCTGGGCAGGCTGCACCTCACCGTGTCGCGGGCCTACAGAGTCAACCCAGAGATCAACTTCGAGGTTTTCATCCACAAGGTGGACGGCCTCTCCGACGACCACAAGATCGAGACCCAGAGGGACATCCACCAGCGGGCCAATGACGATCTGGCAGACGCCAGTCTAGAAAAGCTTCACCTCAGGTTGGTCTCTTATCTCTGTCAAATGGTCCCAATATTCTAAACCACCGCTTTGCTTATGTACGTGTTGTTTTTGCGTTCAGTCGGCCTGCTGACGTTTTTCACACACAACTGTGTCCACCCACCACACACTAGTGGCAGAATGTCGGCTTCAGCCAGTCACACCTCCCAGTACAAGAGGCTGGAAGAAGCAGCTGATTACAGTCTGTTATGCCACAAAACATAGATGCAGCTTCCTTTTTAAACGTGGACTTTTTAAAAAAAAATTTGTTTAGGTTAAACTGAAATGGAGGTTTAAATTTTTGATTCAGAACAGAGAATTAGAAAAATATTGTTCATGAACTAAAACAAACAAGTACTAGGTACATTTTTCAACTACGATAACCTAGCTTACCCACCTTTAAAGATAAATAATACTAATTCAAAAAAACTAAAACACAAAGATAAATTTTACTCTCTGTGTGTAGAAACACTGCATGTGTCGGTTGAGCCCAGATTGGAAGTTTTTCTCTCGTGCTGCCTTCTTTGTGGAGCTCGTCTGCGTGCAGATAGCCCGAGTTTGTAACTTCCTCACAGTTCATTAGAAGGAGGAAACACGAAGGTCGTGTGCTTCAGGACGTACAACATTGGTGAAACACTGGATCTGTTTCAAATCCGTTTTTTTTATTTCTGAATTATAATAAAAGCCAACGCATTTTGCCTTGCGATCTTGTGACCGTGTCTTTTTTAACTGTCTCTTTCATGTGTGCTAAGAGGAAGCAATGGCTGCTAGTAACCGCCTGTTCACTTCCTCCTTTTTTTTTTTTCTTTTTCCAAATGTCATTCAGCTTCTACCTGACCAGTATTTACGACCACTCCATCTTCGAGGCCTTCAGCAAGGTGGTGCAGAAGCTCATCCCTCAGCTCCCCACGCTGGAGAACCTCCTCAACATCTTCATTTCTGTGAGTGGGGTTTTTTTCTTTGTTTCTTTGTTTCTTTTTTTTTTTTTTTTGGTCTCCGTCTTAATAATAAATGTCATTGTATGTGACAATGTGTCAAACATGAGTCACCGCCTGCAATGTGACAGCCAGGATCCCATGAATTTCACAAGTTTGTGTGACCGAATTCTACTGATTCTAGGAAGGGACTAATAATGAATAATCCAAAGCATTCAAACTGGGCAAACGGAAGAGACCAACCGCTTTTACTTGTAACATTCTGCACTCCAAGGACAGCACCAGCCCAGCACTGTCTGTCCAGCAGTTTTCCAACAGCCATTTCCTTTTTCTTTCCTCCCTGTTTCTCCGGGGACAGAACTCAGGGATCGAGAAGGCCTTCCTGTTCGACGTGGTCAGCAAGATCTACATCGCCACCGACAGCTCCCCGGTGGACATGCAGTCGTACGAGTTGTGCTGCGACATGATCGACGTGGTCATCGACGTCTCCTGCATCTACGGGTGAGTTTCCTTCTCGGACGGCTCTCCCGCAAAGGCTCCTTCGATGTAAAGCAACTGGTTCAGTCCGTTCGCACGCGTCCGAAATGGACTCATTCTACGTCGCCGTTTGTTTTTGTTTTTTTCCTGCCCCAGCCTGAGGGAGGACGGCAGCGGCAGCGCCTACGACAAGGAGTCCATGGCCATCATCAAGCTCAACAACACCACTGTTCTCTACCTGAAAGAGGTCACCAAGTTCCTGGCTCTGGTCTGCATCCTGCGGGAAGAAAGCTTCGAGCGCAAAGGTGAGCCGTCAGCACAGTCTGGCGTCGCCTGGGGAGTCTTGGCTGTCAGTGGAGACTTGACGCTCCCTGGCAGGGAATCAAAGCAGCTACTCGTATACCTGCAGCTTACTGCAGTATTAAAAAATATGTGATAACAATAATAATAATAATAATAATAATAATAATAATAATAATAATTATGGGTTTCTTTCTTTTTAATATATATATATATATTTATATATATATATATATATTTATTATTATTATTTTTTTTCTTCAGCGAACTTGATTAAAACAATTAAATAAAAAAATTAATTATGGCCTTTGTAATTAATTAATTGTAATTGCATTTTCATTGCATATCACTATTTGGTAACAGAGGTTTGGAAATACTTCCAGGTATCTACTTTTCTTGAGGAAATCAACTTTTTACTTTTACTCCCCAAATTTGTATACAAGTATTTAAAATAATTTACGGTAAAAGAAACTCACTTCTTCTAGTTGTTGCTTGAAGTGGAGCTATTTGAACTATGCTGCTGGTGTGTCGTTCAATTCAAAACTGGATCATACCCAGAGGGAGATTGTCTGAGAGTGCCTCGGCTTTGGAATCACTGTTCAGTACATTTTCACTACAAGAAAAATGAAAATGCAGAAAATAACATTGGGTCTTGTTAAAAGTGGAAACCTCCAAAAATGGTTCGTTGGTCATAACTAGGACTGATTACAGTTTGGTTGTGCTGCAGTTGAAAAAGAACAGAATTGCGTCTGGTCAGTTCACTCCACATACAATTTTGGTGTTAGGCCCAGTTCACACCCGGTCGACACCCAACAAGGGCAAAAAGTTGTCGTACAAGAAAATTGCACACACAAAATACTTTTCAGTCACTAAATCAGACGTGTGGTTTGACAGAACGGCCTTTGGATGGCGCTAACCTGGCACCGCGTGACCCATAATTCACTTCTCAAACATCTTGGCTGGGTAATTGGACCAACACCAGCCACAGTCACCTGCGTGTTGACTCTCCGACACGCTGCCTTTGCGGGTTAGTTTGTCGACCTGCAGGCTTGTTGTCACGCTGCCGGTGTCACATGCTGAGGTTCCTCGGGTTTGACTGGATTTGTGTTTGAGTTCATGCGGTGGCGTGTTTTTCTACATCCAACCGCACCCCCCTCCTGCCCTCCCCAACATGAAACGCCTGTTTGGAGGGGGAAAATGACTCATTCTCAGGTTTGAATTGCCTGAATTTGTGTTTGGTTCCACGGCGGCGCAACTTTGCGGCCTGAATAATTTGATTTGGACGAGAGGCTGAGCAGCTTCTCCGTGGTTGGCAGAAGGGATCTAGTGTGTGGTTGTCAGCACTCCTCCTGTCAGCCACCACCTGCTCAGCTCTCACCAAACCATACACAAATACTATCATAATGCAGGCACCTCCATCTAACTGCATTCACCAAGTCTGACGTAAGCACAGCTTTAAATGTATTCCGTGAGATGTTTTCAGTTTTATATATTCCACCTTTTGTGTTGGCGCTCCCTTAGAATTTGAATATTTTGGACATTTTAAAGTGAAAAGCTTCATTCTGTTCACTTCCTGTGCCTCCCCCTCCGCTTCCCCCTCCGCAGGGTTGATAGACTACAACTTCCACTGTTTCCGGAAGGCCATCCACGAGGTGTTTGAGGTGGGCGTGTCCACCCAGCGGCCCTCGGGCTCCCAGGTGGTGGGCTCGCCGTGCGGCAAGGCGGTGGCGCTGAACGGCACGCCGTGCAACAACGTCTAGACGCTGACGCGGGACACTTTAATCCCAAAAAAAAGACAGAGAGAAAGAAAGAGAGAACGATGCAAAACGGTGGAAAGGACTCGAAGGTCAGAGAGGACGGACTGAAGTGAACTGCGCCGAGGCTCTCTGGCTCCACCAATCACAAATCCCCCTGATCCCAGCACCCTGAAGTACAGACGGACTGCTCGGACCGAGGGACGGATGCACCGCCGCCCGACCTGCGGAGGCTGAAGATGAAGGGAAATTAGTTTCAGGTGAAACGAAATGAATTGAAATGAGTGAAAGAGCGAAACTGCGGACGTGTCTTTGGGTTTGCTGAGGAAGCATCGGAGGCTGTGATGCTGAGCTGCTGGTCCTCAAGAGCAGCGCAGAGAGAGTCGAAGGAAAAAAACAAACAAACAAACTTCTCGTTCTGGACAAACTGTGATGTCACTGATCAGGAATCTGTCTCGTTGGTGAACCAGCCTGACCACTGCTGTGCTGAAGAGACGCACACACACACACACACACACACACACACACACACACACACACAGACACACAGACACACACACACATATACACACACACACACACACACACACAAAGAAAAATTTACGCCGCTGTCTGTGAACTGTCAGTCTAACCCACATGTTGAGAAAATGGCCTTACGTCGACGGAGCTTGTCGGCGCCTCGCTCACCTCACGCTACCTGAATGCTGCCCGAAACTCGCTCTTTTTTTTTTAATACATGAAGGGAAAAATGAGTTTTTCTTCGCACACTGAAAAGGGATCGTGCTTGTCCATCTGACGTGTGTGTGTGTGTGTGTGTGTGTGTGTGTGTGTGTGTGTGTGTGTGTGTGTGTGTGTGTGTGTGTGTGTGTGTGTGTGTGTGTGTGTGTGTGTGTGTGTGTGTGTGTGTGTGTGTGTGTGTACAATCAGTGGAATTTAACCTTTCTTTGTTGTGTGCGTCACTCAAAATTGACTTTATGATTGATGGAAAGTGGAAGAACTGCCAAAAATGATTCACTATAATCTATAAGGAGGGGCTCCAACTTCTGATATTTTGTGATCGTCGGATTAATCCCCCCCCGCCCTCCATGTGTTTTTCCTGCCGCATTTTGCAGTCGTGCCCAAATTGACTCTATCCCATCATCCCATGCATTTGATTTGCTTGTGTCCAGCAGCATTCGAGGGGGCAGCAGGGAGAACCCATTCCAAGAACGCGTACTTAACGCTGCTGTTTTTTTTTTTCATGCTAACCAAGCAAATGTCAAAGCTGCAGAAGAGCAAGATCAAATCACATTGATGTTTTTGACATTGCAGCGATACGTGAGATCCCGCTCATGCATTTTGTTTGTTTATGCAATTGGCACAATGTGAACGTGGCGAGACTTGGCTGTGCAGTGTGAACCGCTGCCTACCTGGATAGAATCTGTTTCGACTCGGCAGGAAAACACTGAAATAATTTATCGTCCTTGAAATTCGACTCCTGAGACCATTGGCTTCTTCGTTTTTCCCCTCCCCAAAAAATAAAACACTCACACATTAAAACTGTGATGGATGATTGATTTGGTGTATTGTGAAGTTACATGTTAAATAAATTTAAAAATGTACATACATATCTATATTTTTGTGCCTGTCAATGTAATAATCAGCATATTAAAGGAAAGGGTGATAAGAGATTTTTTTTCCCCTTATACTAATTAAAGATCATACGTCACGCAAAGGTCACATGACCAATGTTTTTAAACCATAATCTGTGTCTCCAGCCTCTTTGAGCCCCCGTTTAACCCTTTACTCCTTTGCCCTGCTCCACTTTTCACGGTGTGTGCTCCAAAACTCTCTAGGAGTGGAAATCAACCCTTTGTGATGTCACAAAGGGCACATTTGCTGTTATAAGCAGCAACACACCCAGCCAGCTGCCTCGCTCCAACTGAGACCTTGTTTTTGTCCACTTCCAAACATGCGGATGGCTGACAAAGCGTCACATCTAGCAGGCCTCTAAAACCCAGCCCCCCTTTTTTTGCAGGAGGTTGTAAACAGAGGGCTGCTTATGTTTTTTTTTCTCTAGAGGTTTTTATTGGCCGTCATTAATTATGTGAGTCTGCTTCTTGTGAGCCTGGCATTAGAAGCAAAACTCTGAAAATGAGAAAGGTATGCGACCTTCAAAATGGAAATAAACAAATAAATAAATACAGGAGGAACACAAGGTGGCGCTGCAGGCCTGTGCCATTAAAAGGCAATTGTTTTAATTTTCTTTCCCCTTTGGGCCGTTACTGCCGTTCCTCTTGTTAAATTTCACAGCGCACTGGCATAAATGTTGAATTTGCATGCAGATCTATAACTGTCAGCTGCTGCTACACTGCTGCGCTGCGCTCTTTTATTTACTGGGCCTCCAGTGTGAAACAAACCTGTAAAGTAAATTAGTCTGCGAGCGTACCCGTGTGACAACCTGCGTCTGCTTCCTGAGAAGCCAAGTTTTGGAAATATATTTCTTAAAAAAAAAAAAAAACACAGGCAAACAAACAGACTAAACCAGGAGGCCCCTTTATGTGGCGCTGAGCTCTGTTGTCGTTTTTCTTGCTTCCCTCATGTTTCATGACGCCACTCTAATGACTGAGAAGGGGGAGGGTTCGAACAAAAAAAACAAAAAAAACAATCCCATCACCGCTTGGCTGCATATAAAAACAAGCGGCTGAATGGCTTCTCCATGCAAGTTATTTACCAGTTAAGTTAAATAGGCCTCACAGCTACTGTCAGTAGCCATTATGTGGGGAGCAGGCGAGACAGCTAAACACCACTTCCGCACAATTTAGATGCAATAAAACACTGACAGCTTTTTTTATCCACTTCATTAAGCCAGTAATTTCTTCTAAAAAATGTCCCGCATTAATCCCGGCCACGGTTTCCCCGCGGTTCCTTAAGCTCTCCTCCAACCTTAGCCGCCTTGCTTTGATGCTTACTCAAATAGGCGCTAATTTGAGATAAATTATGCATCCCCATGTAGCCTGCCCGTGCCAGGGAATATAAAGTGTGACACTCGGAAAGATGGCGAATTAAAGCAAAGTGTGATAGCTGGGCCGCCCGCCGGCAGATAGGTTAGGGCCATCAGCCTGATGGTTTGTTTGTTGGATGGAGGGCAGAGGTCACGTTGCCGAGGTTTGAAGGTTGTTTGGGGTGCAAGAGTTTGGTGCATCTGGTCACATTTAGGCCGGCTGTGTGGAGCTCACACGGCTCTGGATGTGTGATGATGTCACCCAGAAGCAGTTCTGTCAGTTATTGTGTCGCTCACGTTCACAAGTCAGGTAGACAAGGCTTGTTTTGACGTTGATGCCAGGGGGAAAAAAAGTAAGGTTGGGATTGAGGAGTTTTCAAATATTTTGATAGTTTAGCCTGCCTGGTCGAAAACACAGTAAAAGGGGTTTACATGAGCTGTAATACATTTATAAAGTTTAAAGAAGCGTTTTGCATATTTATTTTTATTTCAGTATAATCTCAAAATGAAAAATGTTACATAGAAATGATAAATGTTGCAGATTTTTGTGTACATAATTTCTCAAATTTCCCAATGGTAGTAAGTATAACACAAAAAGATAACAGAAACTTCCTCAAAAATCCTCATTGTGCTTGTGAATTCTCAGTGTGTTCATTTTGGTCAAAAAGCAAAAAAACAATACATTTGGTTTATTTAGTTTCCAATCATTCATTTCAGGTCACTTTAGCTTCATATCAACAAATTAACAAACCCACAACATTAATTGTATCGACCTCGATGATGTGGTCTCCACTTGACCAGTTCAGTGATGGGGATCGGCCACTAGATGGCGGTGTTGTCTGCCTTATTCAACCTCTTTGGCCCCTCACTCCCCCTCTCTCACCCTCTCTTGCGCCCAAATCCCCCGTGCCTCGCAGCTGCGGCCAGCGCGTGGATCAACATATTCATCCGCACACGCAGCAAAAGCGGAGGAATATTAGAAGTGCGCGGAAGTTGAGGCGGCCGCCGCGGAGACAGACAGAGAGCTGCATGATGTACAACTGTAATTTGGCCGCGCAGCAGCTCCTGAAATTGCCTTGCTTTATCAGAGGAAACGCCGCGTCGCCCCCTGTCCCCCAATAAGGAAGCTTTAGGAATAATGAAATAAGGCGAGGCGCGAGGCACTTTTGCCCGCGATGTCACGCTCACTTCCGCACGCGCCGGCCCGCCCTTCATACTGGACGGTCTTGGAATCATTACATCAATGATATTGCCATTCTGTTCTTAATAATAATAATAATTAAAAAAAAAACCCACACGCAGTCACTCAGTCGGTCATTATCTGCCATCTTTTCATTTTTTCCCTTTATTTTATTATTAGCCGTGCTTATGAAGGACAGGGGAAATGACGAGGCGGCTGAGTGAGACGTCTCCACGGGCAGACAGAAGCTGCTCACTCTAGATTCGTAGAATTGGACCGCAGACTTTAACCGGAGAAGTGTGTGCAGGCCAACCCAGAGAACTCACTGTTGTGTGGCATAATGCACGGCACAAGTCTTCACAACGCAATGATATGTCGTAATCATTTTGTTGCAGACCCCTGACGCTTGAAGGTCCTCATATTATGCAAAATCCACTTTACAATTGCTTTCTAACAATAACACTAGTCTCTTTCCTGAACTACTTCTGCTTGCTCCTGGTTTCCCCCAGGCAGTATGTGGTGTGCTGACGAGCTCAGGGCCTTCATGTGAGATCTCTCGCTAAACTTTGAACCGCATTGTTCTCAGAAATGCACTCTTCCTGAAACGTGAGCTCTTAAAATAGATTAAAAAAAAAAAAAAATTTAAAAATAACCCTCCTCCAGCCCCCACAACCCCCAAAAAACCAACCAAACAAAAAATGCAGCCCTCTAACATCTTGGCGGTTGATTCGTGTTTTGCAGTATATCAGGCCTTTCATTACAAATGTCATTTAGATTCGGCCACCACTTCAAAACTCTCACAAACACGCCTTGCTGTGAACGGCACACTCTCGCTCTCCAACTCTCAATTCACAACCTCTCCAAACTTTGGGCAGAGAAACAGTGAGAGAGAGAGGGAGAGAGAGAGAGAGAGAAAGACAGGGGTTGAGCAGGTGATGGGGTAGCGGGGAAACCAAAGCGGACGTCTCCAGGAAGGCGTCTGCTGTATTTTCGTGGTCGGTCGGCAGAGCGTGGAGAGCCGCGGCGGGGGCCCGGCAGCCAGCTAACGGGGGGACCAGCACCGAGCAGAGGGCCGGCGACAGATGCCATTATCTCAGCCGCATGCAGATACAATAGGCCCTGACACTGACAAGACACTGTGTGTGTGTGTGTGTGTGTGTGTGTGTGTGTGTGTCTGTGTGTGTGCAGATGCGACGCATGTGCGCGTGAAGGCCCCCGCGTGAGCCCCAGCGCGAGGTCAAATCAGAGACGACGGAGCAGAAGTGGATTACGGCGGAAAGTAGCTCCACATTCTCTGCAACACTTGCCTGAGCTGCTCTCTGCTGAAAGCCCTGCATACGTGCACGCTCCAATGGCGTATTGGAGCGTGTGTTTGTGCGCGCGCGCGTGTGTGTGTTCGTTTACACCGTAACCCCGCCCGCCTCGTTACTGTAACCCACCCCACCCCGCCACACCCCAGCCAGATCAGTCACCCATCACTTGCTGCGGGATTCAGGGGGCCGTCGGGAGGAAAGTGCACATCCCATTTGGTCCCAGATTTCACCCGGTTGCCGCTGTTGACCTTAAAATATGCAACATTCACTTCACCAAGGGATGTTCTGGTCATTTGGAGAAACCAAAAAAAAAAAAAAAAAAAAAAACGTACCAGGGTGGATTCTGGTTTTTAATATTTATTTATATATATTTTTGTAAAGGCGGCTACTGATAGGGGGTGGATATGGTAATAGAGGATTGGCAAAGGCAGAGCAGGGCCGTTAGGCAGCACTTTTTGGAAGGGATAAGAAATGTGAGCTTTAGCCAGTGTAGTGCGGTGACATGGGACAGTGTTATTGACTGTGGCGGCGCGTGCTGACAGTGGATTGTCAGGCCCCTTGCAGTCATTTGCCAGATTGAATGAATGCATGTATTGGATTTTTTTTTTTTTTTTTTAAGAGTTTGGAGAACACAGGCGAAAAAGACGAGGAAAGTGAGACGGAAGGAAAGGAAAGGGCAAGATTTTTTTTTTTTTTAAAAGGGGAAAGGAACTGGCAGCCAATACAAATGCTTGAATATACTCATAGCGCGCACACACACACACACACACACACACACACACACACACACACACACACACACACATGTGCACACACACTGAGCTCTGGACGCCCCGCTGAGTGTCTGACACTGATGCTGCCAGACTAATCAGGGTACTTTCTCTCCTTCGCACTTGCTCATTAGTGCAGGAGAAGAAAACCAGACACTCGTGACGTTGCGCTGACGTCGGCTGTTGCTGTTGCGTCCCAACGTGGGCCTTTAAATTTTGAGGTTGGTGTTAAATCCTAGTTTGTTGTTTTTTTTTTTAAGCAGAAGGAGAAGGAGAAGCGTCTAATGTTTTTCTCATGTGACACAGGAGAGTAATTATTTCAATGACTTGCTATAGGAGAGTGGCACCACTAGAATCAACACAGCGCCCCCTGGCTGGCCTGCTAGAGGACTATAGCATTTGCGGTTGCCTGCCCAGCATGGTTATAATCGTTAACGAAAACGAACTTTACAAGACAAAAACGATAACCACTGACGACAACTTAAACTATTTTGTGTGTTAAAAAAACCGAACTGAAACAAACTTGAATTAACGTCATATTTCCCTTCGTTTTCGTCTCTGTCAAAAGCACATTTGCCTGGGAAAATGTTATTTTTAGATTTACGCAGCAGCACCTAAACGCACCTCGCATTCTGTGGCGTCACCCCTCGTTCACAGCAGGAGGTTAACGAACGACTCACTGCGTCGGGAAAGTCCGATATGCGACTTTTTCCGAATACGACGAGGAGAGTGATAAAAAGCCAATGTGTTGTTGTGGAAAGAGACAAACTATGTGGCTTGCTTCTAGAGGGGAAAAACCTGACAAGCGTCCGTTTAAGAAGCTCGCACAAAGCGGCTAATCAAGAGTACCGATCAAGCTAGCCTCTGTCGACCCCCCCTCCCCTCCCCGCCACCGCCGCCGAAGCCCTCGCCCTCCGAAGGGGAAGGAGACAACTGTACTTTCACCGACGACCAAGCTGCTGGTCAGTAAATACACAGGAACAACACAAGCGGGAAGATGCATTTGTGAACATGTTTATTGAGACTGGGATGTCGACACGACTGTTCGACTCAATTGCCTTCAAAAGGTTCTGTTGCACTTGACTCGAACCGAAATTCAAATACCCCGGTGCTGCAAGAGTGAATCACCTTTTTTTTTGGGACTAAGATGGAAAAGGCTTTGCTGGTTATTTTTTTTAATTTTTTTGGTTTGACCAGATTTGTCTCACAGTGCCACACACAGTGTTCATCAGTAATGCATTTTGTATGTATTCCTTGATGTAGTAGTTCACCCCCAAAATACAAAAAGTCAGTTATAATTAACTCACCCTCATATTTGAACCTTCTACCTTTTGTTGAATTTTATTGTACAATAGTCACTCTGACCTTTTGAATCCTGCCCCAGACAAATATCCCAAAGTATGAAACAACTAGAACTAACTCAAACTAATAAAAACTAAAGTAAAACTAAGCTTTTTTCAAAATATAAAAACTAAGACTGAAAACTAGCAAACCCATGCTAAAAACCAATTAAAACTAACTAAATTGTAGGGAAATAAGTCAAAACGAAATAAAACTAAACTAAAATGAAAAATCCCAAACTATTATAACTCTGCTGCCCTGTCCCCTTTTGAGAGAGCTTGCCCCGTTTTACTGCATCACTTTACAAACATTAGCTGTAGAAAAGCCACTTCACTAGATTTGTTGCAAGTCAATCCATCATCATAATTATTTTTGAATGATTTTCAACAATTGTTTTAAGGTGGAAACAGTTAAAAAGTTAAAAGTCCAATACGTAAGATTTAGTAGCACGTACTGGTAAAAAAATACATATTTATGCCTACGTCATCTCTCAAGCATTGGCTATTGAAATTTCGATTCGATCAGATTCACCCAACAAACGTCACCCAGTTGTTATTAATCCCTGTTTTCTTATGTCCCACTTCATCTCACACCTATTTTTCTCCAAAAATATCAACGACCAGCAGAACAAATCGCTCATATGCCATTCATTTCAAAGCAGCTCAACAGGTCTTGAACACTAGCTGGTCATTTCCTATTGGATGTATTGTAATAGAACTGGAAATGGATCTCAAACGGGTGTGTGTCATAATCAGATGTCCAACCAACCTAATGGGTGATCCGTAACACACGCTTGCTTGTTTTCTATTCATGTATTCACATTTTCCTTCCTGTAGGAATATTTCTAAAAAAAATGACATCGCAATTTAAGGGGCAGGTTTTTAATTACATCAATAAAAACAAGACTGAAAAATGCAATACATATTCGAAATACAGATTAATAAAAATCCGGCATCTATCGGATCAAAAATATGATATTTTTTTCCGTCCCAGGCTTTATTTTCCTTCCTGTTTATGTATGGTCCTTTTTTTTTCTTCTTTTTTTTATTATGTTTTCTCTGCTGCAGTCCATGCATGTCCTTCAGGCGCGCAAGTTATATTCCTCTTGATTTGTCGCTCCTAGAGGGAGCCGCAGCAGCATAAAGAATACAGAAGCTGATGCCATTAAAACAATAAACCGGCTCTTTGGTGTTGGGGCCGCGCGAGGCACTAGACTTAGTGCGGTAATAGCTGACAAAACGGCCTCTGAGAATTTTTCGGGAAAGAACCCGTCTCGGAAAATAATGGAGTGGACTTGTCCGCAGAGACCGAGGGGGATTATAAATGCTGCGGAACATTAAAAACATAGAACCCCGGGTCACATAAAACAGTCTGGTCTCGTAAACGTAAAACTTATGTTTGTCAAGTGCTGAGAAAAAAAAAAAAAAAAAGGTACATTCAGAGTTAGACCAGAGCAGAAGTCGTGAAATGGGAAAGTCTGTATCCGGGATCTTCCTTTGAATTTAGTTTGGTTTTGGAAAATTGCATTTGTGTTAATGATGTGATAAATATTCAAAGTTGCCACTTGAACCAAATTGTTCCATGTCTGACCTAACTGGCTCAAAAGGTTCTGTGACCCCAGGAACCCGTGTGACGCAGGAAGTGCTCCGAAACATCCGTACTCAGCCTAGTGAGCCCCGCCACTGCTGCCTCCACGCCGTGTTCCGAGGCTGCAGGAGGCGTCGCTTCCTGTCTGTCTTTGTCCTCTCGCGGGGGCCTTTCAGAGCAGCCTGCAACAGCTGTCTGCAGGTTTCGTCACAACTGACAGGTAGCTGCCTTGTAATTGAATCCGATGAAATTCCCCAAGAGTCTCATACAGTTGACATCAACATTAAAACTTATATATATATGTATATATACATATATATGTATATAATTATTTTTGATTCAACAGTGGAAGAGGATAGAGGAGACACTTACCAGAAACATGCAAAAGTGGCAGGTGTGACCCCTGACCCAGAACATTATCATTACCCTACATGGATAACGTGCCTCTATTTTCCCCCCGAACGCTCCTTCCTCACTTTCTTCCCTTCTGTTTCCACACCTTTCCTCATTTTGTCTCCATTTCATATTCATGCCTACGATCCCGCTGCTCTTCCCCAGCCCCCCCGCCACCACCACACCCCACCCCACCCCACCCCACCTCACCCTGCCCCACCTCACCCTACCCCACCGCTACTTATAACGCAACTTATCAGTGCAGGACATGGAGTCTTGTGCACACACGCGCAACGCGTTACAAGTCTGTTGCCGGGGACCTGAGCAGCGGCTGCCCCGGCCCAGATTGAAAACGTGATGTGTGCTAATGCATTCAGAAACAGAGGTGAGGCCGGCTACTTTCCCTTTCTGTGAGCCAACAGTGGGAACACCAGCAGCCACCAGCATGGTAAACTAGAAAGGCGAGCATATTACAGTGCCTGGGTAATGAGAAGCATGGAGCTTCGAATCATTCCCACATCCATGCACACACACAGACACAGGCCGGTCCGTGTGTGTGTGTGTGTGTGTGTGTGTGTGTGAGGCAGCAGCAGCAGCAGCAGCAGCGGCGGCGGCAGCAGCAGCGAGAGGCTCCAGCAGAGTGCTACCAGCGCGGCACTCTCCTGATGGTGATGCCGTGTGAAGTACAGAGCTGTTCGACACAGACTCCAGCTGCTGCTGCCCTGTATTCAAATGGCGCCGCACGACGCCGGCGCGCAGTCTCTTGGTTCTTATTAGACTCAGCCTCTCACTCTTTTTGTCTCCGTCTTTTATTCACACCCCTACCCACACACAAAAAAAGTCTCTCAACAGCCTGCACCCGCGGCAAATCCCGTCACCTTTTCCTCTGCCTCCCGGGCAGCCTGCTCTGGGCTGGCCCGGCTCCGCTCGCCTCTTTGTATCGGTTAGGTCGTCCGTTTAAGGCCACACGACAAGGGCACACAACAAACAACAACAACAAAAACAAAACAAAGAAGAAAAATCCATGTGAAGGCAGTACAGTTTTATGAATTTACTGTACTTGACATTTAACGTCTGACGGTTGCTGTTTTACAGTTACTTCAGCTTGAGATAGCGCCAAGCATCCATCTATCTATCTATCTATCTATCTATCTATCTATCTATCTATCTATCTATCTATCTATCTTGTGTTTGCAATTTGACACGTCAATTATCATGGAAGCTTTTTTTTATTCAATCACAAATAATTATTTTTGTTACAAAAATCCCATTGATATCGGCACATAGTCAAGCTCTTTTTTTCTCACTTAAACCAGAGAAATACAGGAACCGGGAAGGCATTTCATTCAAAAAACCACTAGGGGGCGATACATATAATGGCCCTCACTTCACCTCACCTGTAATTTAAAATTTTCTTGCGTCGTCTACATAGAGGCAGTATCTTAATGAGTTATTGGCACGACGTGTTGGATTTTTGGAAGCTAATTAGCATTTATAGTGCAAGCCACGTATAAAAGTGCAGATACGACTCATCCGTATAAGTTTATTGTTGAAAAGAAAAATCACAGGGGCTGCATTCCTCCATGATCTAACTCACTAATGGACACCGACATTGAAGTGGAATTAAAGACTACATAGAGTCCATAGGATACATCGATGGCAAAGTCTTTCAGCTTCTCCATTATGTGATTGTTTGGTGCGTCACAGGCTGCCCGGGTGTGTCCTAACATCTCAGATCCTGCTTCAGGTGGCTGAACTTGTGTGCAGCATCCAGCTGGGTCTTCCTCTTCCGAGCTTCTGCTGAAGGCTCCTCTGGGCCTCTTGTTGAGTTTGACACAGTTCCTCAGTGGTTTCAGTGACGCTGTGGTCTGATTGAAAGAGAAAAGTTAATGTGAGTGACCAAAGAACTGAAAGTTGAATGCTTTGATTTATTTATTGTTTGTTAAAAAGTCACGCTGCTCCCTGTTTGTTGGTTTTGCACTTTGTGCATCGTCTTCAGTGCTTTATATCGATTTTGTGTTAAGCTGCACTGTCTAAATAATACAAGTGTGTCTGCATGGTTGGTTTAGGGTTGTTGTTGTTCTTTTTTAGAATTGTTGTTTCTGTGTGTCAGCTGTGTAAAATGTATGGTCTGTCCTCAGCCTGACTGGGAAGAGTTTTTCTGTGGGTCTATTTCTGTGTTGGTTGGATGATTCATTTAAAAAAAAAAAAAAAATCAATTTAAAAAAGCCATACTTGGCTTTTATGTAAAGAAAAACATGTGTTGTGATCAGCAAATCAGGTAAATGCTTGGACCGTTTACATAAAAAAAAAAAAAAAAAAAGCAACCAATAACCAAGATAAAGCTCCCATATGTCCCTTTAATGTGGTCTCCATAGTGCTTTTGGTTATTTTTTCCATCACATTTTATTTTAATTGGAAACAAAATACCTGCTTTGTGTGTTTGATAGTGCGAGCTAAGTGGAAGGAAGGACACTGGAGGGCACTGGATGACTTGTGGGTTGAGGGCTTCCTGCCCCGGGGCCATGTGCCTCTCCAGAAAACGCCGCTGGAAGTACTCCTGTGTTATATCAGTGAATAGAACATAACATCGGGTGGAATTGAGCTTGAGTGATCCTCTCATGTGAATTGCAAGTGATGTGAAACGACACAAAATGTTTGATCTCCTCTAAACATTTGTTGCTCCTGATCAGGATTTTTAAATGAATTCAGTGTTTTATTGAATTCAGTCCACAAAAGAATAAAGAAAATCTGCTCCCTTTTTTTTTTTTTTTTTTTTTTTCAAAAGAATTATTTCTAAAGAGGAACATGAGATTGAGACTGTGCTGTCAGTGCTCTGTCCACCTCTGGCCCTGCACAATTTAAAAGACAGGCAGCTCATCCACTCAGAGGTCCGGGACCACCAGTGCATGCTAATGGGGATTTCCCTGTACGGCCGCCAGTTTTCCCATCATGCCACCTATTTGCAGGAAGCATTTAAAGTGTGTGTTTCCTCTGCTTTTGCAGCCCAGCTTTCTTTCAAAAAACAACAACATCAACCATGTCAGAGGCTCATGTCTGTGTGGATGTTTCGGGTATAATTTAGAGGACCCCTCACACACACACACACACACACACACACACACACACACACACACACACACACACATGCATGCATGCATGCGTGCACAGCAGGCGCACGAGCCGAGGCTTGTGGCTCTGGGGCGTTTTGCAGGTCGGATTCACACCGGCGCCTCGTCTGACTGCACTATTGTTATTTAAATGTGGCAAGAGCGCGATCAGCAGCAGCGGTGGCGGTGGCGGTGAGCATTAATGGCATCCTCAGCAGTGTGGCTGGCGCACGGGGCCCGTGCACGTACGCACGCACGCACAGTAGATGCACCTCGAGGGCCGTATGAATAACAAGCACCGCTGCCATCTGCAGCGCCAGCCAATAGTCTCAGCCATCTTCGCCACATTAGTCAGCAGTTCTTTGACTCGGGGCCTCAACAGCGCCCCCTACCTCAGCCTTCTGCCGCCGTCGCCGCACACTTTCTCTAACCTGCGGCGGGAATAGAAGTTTGTTTTCCAAGATTGAACTTTACGCCGGCGCTGCTCTGACCTTGTCCTCTCCGGTTGGATGTTGTGGGAGGCGCCGGGCGCGTTTGCCGCGGCGGTGTTTTGTTCTGTCAAGGCCAATCAGAGGCGGGCTGGATTACCTTTAGTGATGGTATCGTTTTAAAGCGGCGAAGGGCTTCCCCCCACCGCTCCTGCCGACACCGCCAGACCAAATGGGATTAGACAAGCACCCCTGGCCATTAACACTTGGTCCTTACCTGCTGTCTTTCTCCCACAGTGTCTGTAATAGTAACCTGGATTCGCTTTGGGGCTTTTTAACCACTAAGTTTGGTTGGTAAAGTCTGAAATAGTGGCTTCAGTTGTGGACACGATTGAGTCGCGTTAAACCTCTGTTTTCAAAGAAATAGATGTGAGAATAAAGTTGTGTCTGTACTGCAAATTTTACTCTGCTTTTGATTTGAAAGGGCTCAATTATACAGAGCAGGTGCTCAGATTCTTAGAACTGGAGTGTTTTCAAAGTTCTTACTCGTTGATTTGGTATCTTAAAATGTTTTACCAGCGTAAACATCTTTCTAACGTCCTTCTTTTGACATTCCGCATTTTCCGCCTCCGCTGCTGTTTCTAATTTTGACCCAACACAGACAAGAAGCGAAAGCAACTAATTGATTTTTTTCCATATTCTGTAAAGTCCTACATGGGGGAAGCACGAGTCAAAGCAGCACTGTAATTATTTCCCACAGAAAGAAGGATGACACAACCGTTATCGCTGCACTTGATCAAGTGTGGTGGAAAAAAACCTGCTTATTTAATGTAAGAGCAAATTGTGTGTGTGTGTGTGTGTGTGTGTGTGTGTGTGTGTGTGTGTGTGTGTGTGTGCATGCTCGGGTGGCGTCGGTGCTTTCAATATTAAAACTTGACAATTTTCTTGCACAAAAAGCCGATTATGCATTTCAGTGTTTTGTTTGTGTGTGTGAGTATGTGCATTGGTTAGGGTCCAGTGTGTGTGTGTGTGTGTGTGTGTGCGGCGTGTGTGTATGTGTGTGTGTGTGTGTGTGTGTGTGTTGTCAGATGTGATCCCATTTTCATTACTCACTGGCTCAAAGACGGAGGTGAGGCCCTGGCTTGCAGCAGTGATAAATGCATTATCCCAATAAACTGTGTCTCCACTGAGGTGCTGAATGCTGACACACACACACACCCGCGCACACACGCACACACACATGCACACACAGCAAGAAAAAGCGAGAGGAAGCGGAGACTGGCCGATGGAAGGGGGGAAAAAAAGGAAAAGGGGGACGGACGGACGGACGAATAGAGGGAGTAAAGAGACAATCAGATGGCAAGAGGGAGACAGTGACAGGTAAGAGGAGATAAAGAGGAGATGGAGTAATAGAATGGGGAGGGGAGAAAAACAACAAGACGGGGAAAAGTGACAGGTGCCGAAGAAAAGGGAGAGAGGGATGAGAGTGAGAGAGAGAGAGGAGACGGGTTGGAGGGAGGGTCAGATGGGCGGGGGGGGGTGCTAATGGCTGTATGCAGAGCAGGTGTGTGTGTGTGTGTGTGTGTGAGTGGTATGGATGGATGATGTGCTGCTGGAGGTGAAGGATCAGTGGTGTCCAGCTGGCCTCCTCTTCGGCCTCCTCATTAGAGCAGCACTGCCCTGTCACGAATAGTAATCCAGGCGGAAATGTGGGGAGAGGGGATGTAGTGTGTGTGTGTGTGTGTGTGTGTGTGTGTGTGTGTGTGTGTGTGTGTGTGTGTGTGTGTGTGCGCGCGTTGGAAGAAGGAGGGTCAGCTTGACCATGTGTGTGTGTGTGTGTGTGATGTCTTCCGTGTATTTTTGGTGAGACTGGTGAGAAGTCAGTCAGGAAGTTTGGTTGCTTGCCAGTGCACTCAGTTCTGACTGGTTCAGTCCAGACCAACTCGGACCAACGCTGTTATTCACTGCTGGTCAACAATAAATGCTGAGCAGAAATTTTCCACAAATTGCGTCCGTGTATGTTTCCGCTGATATTTGCATATTTCTAAATATTTTTAACTTTGAATTTAATGAAATCTAAAGGACAAGTGTGCAAGCACCGTGTTACAGTTTGCATAGTTTGGTTTGTGCCCAGTGGTGTGTGTGTACAGCAAAGTTAAAGGAAGATCAGCTATTTTGCTTTGATTCCTAGTGTCTAGCTAAGATTATCCTTGTGTTGTGTTTACTGTGTGTGAAGTGATGGAAGTTTGAAAGTGCGCCCTCTTCTTCTCCTGCTACTTTTTTATCGGTTCCAGAGACTGTAAGTAGCAGTTGTAGTGGTTTTTCCCCATCGCGCTGTATCACAATTACCATAGATGTCCATATTATATTCCATTTCTTGCAGTTATAAAATATTTTCCACAATTACGCTAATACAAGGTTGCAAACAGAAAAGCCATATTTTCTCAGTTGCACTGCAGCTTTTTATTCTAATTGTGTCACACCCACATTTATGTCAATAATATATGCATATATATATATATATGAGGAAATACAGAACTGCAGACTGTGTGTGTGTGTATTTGTGTATGTATACGTTGTCTTTCTGCTCTGCTGCCTCGCAGCGCTGCACCTCTGGTAATGAGGTGAGCTCGGGAGCAGATCAGAACCCTTAGCGGAGTGGACTCTCCCCGTCCTCAGTTTCAACTACACACAGGTCAGGCCTCCCTCATTAGCCACCATCACAGTGACATCACAGGCCAGAGTGCCGGCGTGCAAATTGAAAACACAGAGTTCAGCGAATCAAATCAGAACCTCAGCAGGGACCTTCCGAGTCTGAACTCTCGGAAAAAAAAAAGACTTTGAGCTCGGAGGGGGAAAGAAAAAAAAATAAAAAATGCCCAGCCGAGCAGATCTTTTAATGTCTTTTTGGGATTCTTGAGGAAGTGGAGGAGTCGGATATGATGTGTTGGAGGGGTCAGGCGCCGAAAACGAGAGGCTGAGGTGGGTGCAGGGTGGAATACAATTAAAAGGGAACAGAGAGTCAAGGGGACTGACCTGGTGATGGGAGCACCGAGGAGGGGAGCGGCGCCCGGTTCTGAGTGCACGTGCGCCACATAATGAAAGGTTGAACTTTTTGTGGCCGGGGTGGCATACGAAATCAACTCACCATGGGAGCATCGAGGGAGACGGAGCGGAGAGGGGAGGGGCGAGGGAGGGGGAGCAGATTGTGGGAGGAGGAGGCGGAGGAAGAGGAGGAGGAGGAGCAGAGGGAGGAGGAGGAGGGTGAGATGGAAACAACAGGCAAAGGCGAAGGAGAAGCAGGGACATTAATGAGGGACAAGGGAGGCAGAGGGCCAGCCAACGACGGAGGGACAGAGGGGATGCGGACCTGTGCTCGGATGGAGAGGCTGGATGGGAGGAGGAGGGTGGAGAAAGGAGGAGGAGGAGGTGGCGGGGGGGCTACATGGCTGCCACGGGGGCCTGAGTGACAGAAATTAATAATTAGTGACAATGATTGACAGCGCTCCCTCCATCTGCGGCTCTCCGCCGCCTCACAACGCCTGCCTCCGCCAGCGACCGCGGGCACAATGAGCTCCAGAGGGATTGTGGGAGATGCTCTTGATTGACAACTGCCTCCTGGAGAGACAAGGGAGGAGGAGAGGGGGGGTGGGGGCGGGGCAGAAGAGGGGGGGGGGAGGGAGGGAGGGAGGTGGGCACGGAGAGAGGAGAGGAGAGGAGAGCGTGAAAAGGGAAGGAGGGGTGATGTACAAGTGGGGGGGGTGGGGGGGGTGGGGGGGGAGGAGGGGGATGGGAGGGAGTGCGGGGGGGGCAAAGGGGGACAGAACAAGAGAGGGAGGGGTTGGTTGAGGGGGATGGTCAGGGCTCTTTTTTCTTTTTTTTTTCTCCTTCTCCTCCTCCCTTCTGAGATTGAGGAGAGAATTGCTCCTATCAACTCGGCTCCGTCTCCTCTTTCATTACAATCCTGGGCCGCTCGTGCCCGGACCTCCTCCTCCTCCCCGTCCTCCCCCTCACCCCCCCCCCCCCCCCTCCTCCTCCTCCCCCTCCCACCGCCGCCGCCGCCTCGCACGCCACTCCGTGCCGTGTAAGGCGCCATTATGCAAAAGTGACAAATTTACCTGCAAAAGGAAGGAGAGGGATTAATAAAGAGGAGAAAATGGGAAAGAGGGTGGCGGCCGGGGCTCCGGGCGGCGCCAGGAATGGCCTGTAAACAGCTATCAGCAGGGAATCTGTCACTCTCCTCGCCGCCGTCCTTCCGCTGCTTTCCTCCCTTTATCCTTGGCCCTCCCCCTCTCGCCCCTCCTCCTTCTCCCGCCATCATCCACCCCGGCCGTCCCGCTCTTCACCGTCAGGGACTGCCGCCGGAGAGGCCCAGAGTTTTCCATCACGGGTTCCACGGTGAGAACTTGAGCAATACGTCCGGAAGGTCGCGAGAACGCAGCTGCGAGAAAAGCACAAAACATTTCTCTCTTTCAGCCTCTGCATTGAGTCCCTGCGAGAGAGGACTGAAGGTGGGTGTTGTGGTGAGGGATTCTGGGCTGGGGGGAGGGTGTAGGGGGGTTGTTAGGCCGAAGTTTCTCAGTAGAACTTCTGAAACTTCAGACTGACTGGCAGGTCTTGCCCAATGGAGAACCAGCTCCTACACATCAATGGATCATGTGACCCCTAAAATCTTTTCATTTCTACAACAAAACATTCCTCCTTTGTATTGGAATAAAATAAAAATTGGAGGTAGATATATATATGTATATATTTATTTTTAAGGGCCGTCAAATGATTCATTTTTTTTAAGTGTGATTAATCATAGAATCTTCATAGTTAACTGCGATTAATCACGTCCGCTTCTCTCTCATCCGCGGTATGAACCTGGCCTTACGTTTGAAATGTGATTAAAAAAATGAACACGTTATGGATTGTATTTAACTAATCGCAATTAATGTGTTGACGCTCACAGCCCATATACTGTATATATATATATATATATATATATATATATTGTATATATATGTATATATATATGTATATCTATATCTATCTATCTATCTATCTATCTATCTATCTATCTATACACACACACACACACACACACACATATATATATGTGTGTGTATATATATGTATATATATATATATATATATATATATGTATATATATATATATATATTTACTGTGTATACCTGTGTGTATATTTAGCAATTTTAATTGGCAAATTGGAACATGCACCTAATGTGGTCTCTGTAACTCAGGACCATCACTTTTGTACTTGCTGTGTTTCTCTCTCTTTGTCACGGCAACTTTCTCCCCGACTTCCTGTTTTTTTATCGCCGGCGCCACATTTACCCACTTTTTCCTCATCTTGGCTTTCATCCAGCCGGCGCTCCCTCCTCTTTGATCCGCCGCCTTCTCCTCTTCCTCCCCTCCGACCCCCGCCCATCGCCCCCTTCCCTCTGGTGCCGCAGACCCCTCGCGCTTCCTTCATCTCCTTCCCTTCCGTGCCAGGCCTGTTCCAGCCGGCCGTGACACGGCCCGGGCTAATGTGCGCCAGTAACGGCTTAATCGCCGGGCGTGTCTCCGAGGCTCGCCGCCACACACTGTAACAAAGTACAATATTTACCTCGGGGCCACACAGAGAAGCGGCCCCGCGCAGCCAAATCCAGTGGGGGATCAGTTTCACATCACAACACATTATTGATTTTCTTCTTCTTCTTCTGTTGTGGGTTTTTTTTTTGGTCACCCCTACCCCCCCCATAAAAAAAAAAAAAAAAACTAAACAGATGCGTTGTTCATTGTTGCCTGAGCCGGGGCTTCCTATCTCTCTCTGTCCCCTGCAGAGGGGGGGAGAGGGCTCAGGATTAAGGTCATGCCCTGGAGGTAAACACTGTAATGTGTCTTATTATTCCGCCGCAGCGATCCATTGTCCTGGCAAACGCTTGTTTTCGGTTGCACCGTTTCTGTCCGAGTGCTCTTTGTTCGTTCGTTGTCGACTTGATTAGAGGTTTTGACACGCGCGCTTCGCATGGCTCGTCACTGCTCGTCCGACACCACAATCTGCCCGTGAAACCTTCACGTATTGTCTCGGGCTAACGCCGTCGGCTGTCGGTTGCAAAGTCATCAGCGGGTGGAGCCTCGGTGCTGATGCTCCTTCATTGTGTCACATTGGAAATGATTTCATATTTCATTTTCTCCCGCGGACCCAAGTGGAGCACCCTTGCATGATTAATTGTCTCCAGATCTCCAGAAAACAGCCCTCATTAGCTCTGTGTTTACAGCCTGACTATAAAATTCGGAGTTTTCGCCGCCTTCGAAGACTGACGCTTGATTGGAAGTGGACACGAACAGGCTGGAGGAACCGACACCTGGTTGGATGTCCTGTCACTAACCAGGGAGAGGTGTCAGCACCCTTTGTGACCTCACAGAGGGCCGACATTCAGAACTGTGTGCCTTTGCAAGCACTTTTAAAAAAAAATAAATAAAAGTGGAGCAAGCAGCAGCAGAAGTGACTGATGGACTTTTCTCCTTTCTGCAGAGTCACATCATTGAAGACAATATTGTATAATGTGGGACCTTTAAGATATTTATGCAGTAACTCATCTAAACTCAGTTTGTTCCATTTAGTCAACATTTAAACGGAGCGACTGTTTTTCCAGGACGGGTAGACGAAATTTAATATCGATCGACCGAGTCTTGCAAAACTTTGCCCGGCGCTTTTCAAAAAGTGTCAGGCTCCCCTTTTATCGCTGCGGCTCGGATTCAATTTTAGAATTTCCAATGCCCTTGTGGTTCTCCGGATCTATTATTGTTATTGTTATTTTAAAACGTGCACCTGCACAGGTCGGAAATCTGCTCAGGTGTCCTTGAAGGTCCCCAGTCAAATTTTGCCTCTCTTCTTTTTCGCAGCCCGTGGTCCAGCTGAGGCCGGTTAACTTCTTTTCCTGCAGCCCTTCACTCCTTCCCTCTCTCTCTCTCTCTCTCTCTCTCTCTCTCTCTCTCACTCACACTCACACTCACACTCACACACTCACACACACACACACACACACACACACACGCACGCAGACACACACACAGACACACCAAACAGACGGCACTGAACACGTGGACTTGACAGCTGGTAACTGCAGGGCCCAGCAGGTGCAAAGTGTGTGTGTGTGTGTAGTTGGCCCCAGAGGGCCCCTGACTCATGGCCAGAGAGGCAGGCTGAGGTGTGTGTGTGGATGTATATATATCTATATATATATATATCTATGTGTGCGTGTGTGTGTAATGGGATGGCATCGTGGCTGAGTGACTCGCCTGGAGTTGACGTCACTTCAGCTCTGGTGATTGATTGGTATGGGGCTGGACGTGGGCCGACGCATCGCCTTTGGTCACTACCTTTGACTACCTCCATTACATCAATACCCCCCACCCCCACCCCGACCCCACCCCACCACACCCCCCCCCTCTAATCTGCCGCTTCTCTGTTTGCTTGTTTGTGTGTTTTTTTTTTTCTCCTTCTCTGGCCTTGAACTGAACTTTCAAGAGTTCACTTTACTACAGTGTTCAGGACTGAATGCTAGTTTTTGTTTTTTCCTGTGACATCGATTTTCCTTTGAGCTTAAAGGGCCACTGCGCATGATTTTAGTCTTGTTGTCGCTGCTAACGTCCCACTTTATCTCAAGTCTGTCTGGAAGTGATGAACTTGACGTCCGCTGCCATCTAACGTCATCTCCTCTTTCACCACGTCCACACGTCTCCTCTTTGCTCTTCCTCCAGACCTCCTGCCTGTCACTTCCAACCTCGTCTTCCTTCACTCTCCCTCCTCAGTCTGGCCTCTTTACCTCCAAATCATCTAAACATCCCTCTGATGTCCCTGATCCTGTCCATCTATCCTATCCTCTGCTTCTCCAAGAGTTGCTTCAAGACGAGTGTCTCACAGAAGACAAGTGGAAGTGCAGTTGTGTTTAATTTCGCTGCAGCCGTCATGGTCTCATCCTCTGTGTGGGAACGTCACATGATCCCGACTCGCAAATGAGAACCCAGCAACATTTCAAGCTGTCAGATCCCTTCAACTCGGTCCTGTTATAACCATGAATGTATTATAAGAACTGGATACCGGACTGCCAATATGGCAGCGGGCCTATTTTTCTCCAGTGGCCACTCGAGGTACTGCAGCAAAAAAAAAAAAAAATCCTTTGGGCTGTGTCTCAGCTTGCTCTGATTGTGTCTCCAGGATCGTTCTGATTGGCCAAAGTGGAAAGTGACACTTCTCCGCATCCTCTATTGACCCATTAACGCAGAAGTCAGTCACCTTTTTGGGGTATGCGCTGGGTGAGCAGCTTCATTGAAATGAATGGGCCACCATCTGGGATGGGATCCGGCTTGGTAATGACGTGAAAACGCTTCGGATGGGATCTTTATTCCAGCGGTTTTAGTAGCGTCTCTTTGCTGCACTTTGTGTTGTTTATCTGCAACCAGCTTGTTCGCGGTTAGCATCTCGCAGTCCCGCTCGCTCGCTCTGTCGCCCGCCCGTCTCCGTCTCCGGTGCCATCTTGAAAGGCGCCGCGGCACACACACCTGGCCCGCCGGCTGCCTCTTTGGTCTGCCTCACCTTTTGTCAGCACCATGTTAATGAAGCCTCTGTCAGTGTCCACCGTCGACACACCGGGACGCCTTTTAATGAGTTGGCTATTTGATCGCTATAGACGCCCACCGCGCCATGTTCACTCTTTCTTTCTTTTCTTTTCTTCTTTTTTTTTCAATCCCTGGTGGACGATGCTGCCGTACTCTTTTGTATGTGTGTGTGTGTGTGTGTGTGTGTGTGTGTATATATGTGTGTGTGAGGCTAAAGGGGAGGGAGATGAGAAATGAGGGGGCTGGTCAGCTGATTAGGACTCTTTTTATAATAAAAGGGATGAGGGTGGTTGTTTTTTTTCCCATTTAAAAAAAAAAAAAAAAAGCAGTGAAAAGAAAATTATTATTTTTAATCCCCTCCGCTCCCCCCCGCCTCCTCCTCCCCCCCTCCCTTCCCAAGTGAGACGCGAATGATTCTCCCTTTTCAGGGGCAGATGAAAGCCGCCGGGCGCAGGGTTGCCGACAAAAAGTGCCAAGCGATCACAAACAAACCTTCAGATGAATCACATCAAAGGCCGCTGCCCCAATTGTAGCCCCTCTCGTATCCGCGGAAAATTGGCTCATTAAGGGCAAAAAAAAAGAAGAAAAAAATGACATTGTTTACATTAGCCGGGGTCCCTGATTAGCGCCAGCCATGTTTGTTTGTGTTGCTCCGCTGTCCGCTCGCCGACGGACCACTTCAGCCGAAAGCCCGCACAATCGCTCCTTTGAAGGCTTTCTTCTCCTCCGAGCGAACAGAGAAAAGAGAGGGAGAAGGAGGAGGAGATGGAAAGGACAACAACGACGACACAAAGGGAGAGAGAGAGAGAGAGAGAGGGAGGGAGAGAGAGAGAGAGAGAGAAAGAGAGAGAGAGAGAGAGACGCACACAAACGGCCGCGATCGTGGCTTTTTCCTCGCGAGCTCGGCGGCTTTACGGCTAATTGGGCCGCACGTGTGATGGTGGGAGGACGGCGGGGCCGATGATGATGATGAGCCTGTTTGTGCCGTAATTGCACTAATAAAGAGTTCGAGCTCGTGAGGGTGCAGGAAAAAAGAGGAGACGGAGAAGAGAACAACCCTCGACGATGAATGAGCGCCGGGTTTCTTTTCAGCCACCGCCGCCTCTGCGAAAACGACACCTTTTGTGGAGGCGACGGGCCGAGATGACGTCTAATCTGCGGAAAGTGGCTCCTGTTTTCGGTTCGGGCCCCCCCGTTTGTGGTCCCAGCGCTTCGAGGGTCCTTCTCACCTCCGCGGCTCCGCCTCTTGAACTTCTTCTGTTTTTGTTCGTCTTTCTGTTCCCTTTCTCTTTACACCTCCTCCCCCCCCCCCCCCCACCAAGCCCACCGCCCCCCCATTCCCATCCTGCCTTTGTTTTTTTTTCCTTTTCTTTCCTTTGAACCGTTTGTGAAACGGTGTGTAATCACTTACCACCAGAAAGCAGAGACGAGAATGTAATAAAATTAGATCATTTTAATCTTTCATCACTCCTGCAGGGCTCGTTAACTGGTGAAGCAGCAGAAAAGAGAGTTGCGGAGGTGAGGGTGGGGGAAGGGGGAGGAGGGGCTTGGGCGCATGTGGAACTCTAGACTGCACCTTTTGCTGCGCACCATACCTGTTCAACTGCAGATCTTTTTGTGTGTGAAACCATTGCAGTGTGTGTGTGTGTGTGTGTGTGTGTGTGTGTGTGTGTGTGTGGAGAGATGAGAAAAGGACAATGTGCCAACGCTGCACAATCACCATCATCCACTTTTTTGGCCCATATTGCAGAGTTCATCATTCAGCCTGTTCAATAAACGATGGCTGCACTTTTTTTTGTTTCTGCAAAAAGAATCCCTCTCTCTCTCTCTCTCTCTCTCTCTCTCTCTCTCTCTCAGGTATCAAGTCTGTTTGCAGACATCGATGATCATGGTTTTCTACTCTTCTCTGTTGTTTGCTTTGCGGACGGTTGTTGATGTTTCCTATAGCATTTCTTAGACTGTTGACGTATGCCAAACGCTGTCTGCCTCGGTCTTCCTTTCCTTTTATTTTCTTCCACTTACTTACTTACTACAAATTTTTCTAGACTGTCCTTCCTGATGATGTGTCTTTATGTCTTTTCCTAATTGTTGCGATGCGAGATCTTCTCGGTTTAGCTAGCACTAATACTTCATCTGTTTTTTTTTTCTAAAAAGAATATTGCTGTAAAAATTGCACCGTGGTCTTGATTCTGAGGCGTTACTGCACTTTGATCCATTGTCACGTCCCTCGGACTTTAAACCGGAGTCCAGTTTTCTTCAGGCGTGCACAGGAAGATCATGTTAATCCTCGCGTAAGGAAATCCAAAAAAATTAACCCGTCAGCGTCGCCGCGCGGTGTCTGTCACCTGCACTGACCACCGGCGACCACTTCGATCTTTCCTAACAGTTCGTCAGACTTTCTGACTTTCCCTAAACTCTCCCTCCCCATAAATTCCTCCCATGAAAGACTCCAAAACATTAAAATTCAGGACGGCAAATTTCATCTATCTCACTGCAGTCTGAGGGAAGAGGACACTTGCAAAAAAAAAAAAAAAAGTCGAGGGAGGGTGAGAGAGAGAGACAGAGAGAGAGAGTGGGAGAGAGAGACATTTTAAGGGGCTAGAAAACAACTTGGGGGAGTAAAACTTCCAAGTCGTAGGTGAGCGGGTCAAGCTGCATCGCTAACGACGGCCGCCGACCCGGAGAGCGCTGCGCGTTAGCCTCCGACCCCCCCGCCGCTCCCCCAGGCTGCCTCACCTTTGCCCTGGGAGAGAAATGGAGTCTGAGATGGGGGTGGGGGTGGGGGTGGGGGAGGAGGTTGGCGGGGACGGGAGGGGAGAGGAGGGGGTGAGGAGAAGGACAGAGAACTCCCCGCCCCACCACCACCACCACCACCACCACCTCAACATAATGATAACCGCAGAGATCCGGCCAGCGGACTCCCCCGTCCTCCCTCCTCCCGGGCCCCCGGACACTCAGCCCTGCGGACCCCGGGTCAGCGCCGCATATTATCGCTCCTGAACTCTCTGACTCCGCATTTACATACACCTCACTTTTTTTTTCTGTACTTTTTTTTTTGTAGTTTGATACTTTTCTTGCATTTTCTTTTTTCACCACACCTCATTTTCCTCTGCGCCGCTCCCTGAACTCCTCCCCCTGCTCTTTGTCTTTTGCATTTAATCTGTACAGTCCAGGTATTGTGTATACATGCCTGCGAACTGTGTGTGTGTGTGTGTGTGTGTGTGTGCGTGCGCGCGTCAGGGAGGGGGGTAATAATTACCATTTAGAATACTAGCAGATCTCTGAGGGAGGAAACCTAAGTTTGCCAACAGTGAGGCATTATGGGAGCTGTTTGGCTTGTGTTTAGGTGCCCTTGGTGTGCCGTGTGCGGGAATCGGAAATTTCCTTGACTTCTGACCGCCTTCCGTCCCCCAGGGGGGAGGCGGGGAGTGGCGGAAGGGCAGCGACCGACTTCTATTTGCCGCTTAAGGACCCATATGGAAAATATAAATTGGTAGCAGCAGGAAAGACTGAAAGCATTGGCATTCAAGGCGTCGGCCATTTGAATTCATGAGGCTGTGTCTCTGCCCACTCCCCGATTGGAATATTTAAGAGTGTGTCGCGCCGGAGGGGGGGGGGCGGGAGGGGTGGAGATAGATAGAGATGTCCACAGACCTTGTTGCTGTCATTGTTTTCCGTCCCGAATCTCTTTAAAACTTCCTTTCCGCGGGTCTGCCGCTCGGACTCTTGGCTTTGACAAATTTTGTTTTGATCGCTGTGTTTCCTTCCTCGCTCGTCTTTGCAGCCTCGTGGAAAACACCGATTTTCACATTGGGCGGCGGCGCTTTAATCCGCCCAATACGCATTCATACCGATATCGGACAGGTCTGACGGAACGGTCAGACCCGTCAAGTCAATGGAATCATACGTTCGACAATGTTTGTAAGACGAGCAAGACTTGGGGAAAAAATGCAGCCGTGTATTTCAGAATTTCATTTTGAATTTTTAAAATCATTCAAATTGCTTATTAGAACAATTGTGCGTTCTGCTTTTATCAGCTCTTGGTAATAATAATAACAATAATAATAATGAAATAGTTATAATTATTAGCACGTTTATTATTTATTATTAATAGTATTAGTTAGTGAGAGCCTTTGCATATTATTATTATTATTATTATTATTATTATTATTATTACGTAATAAAATAAATTGCAGCATCTTTTATTCCCAGAGGGTTTCCAGCTGTTGTTTTTGACCTCTCACCTCTTGGCGGTCATGTGACCCAGGTCTGCTTGGAGCACTTACAACAGCTTTGGAAATAAAAACAAATCAAATAAAAGCTGCTACTCTTGTGCATTTCCGAAGATTGACCGTCGTCAATTTTTTTTTTTAAACCACTCTAAACGACACACGTTGCAGTCCACCGCCGTCGTCCGCCTTCAAAAACGGAGCCCTAAGTATTGTATAAAAATAAAACACCTGCCCGGCGACACGGGCGTAATGCCTGTGGGCCGTATATCAGCGTCAGAGCGACAACAGTCTAATAGACTGGCCGCTCCACACCACCCCACCATCCACCTCCAGCCGCAGGAAGCACACTTGACTGGCGCAGGGTGGAGTGGTGGAGCTTTCTAGATGGATGGACATGGCGTGTGTGTGTGTGTGTGTGTGTGTGTGTGTGTGTGTGTGTGTGTGTGTGTGTGTGTGTGTGTGTGTGTGTGTGTGAGATCGAGAGAAGCAGAGTGTGCTGCAGTGAGTTGGAGCAGGCCTAGTGGGGGACTATATTAGGAAGAGGTTGTGTCCTGCTCATGGGACAAGGGACCGAGTGTGACCTTGTGGATAATAACTGCCACCAGGGGTCACAGTGAGCCGCTGAGCGAGGGAGAGAGAGAGAGAGAGAGAGAGAGGACAAAGCCTGGTTGGTTGCAGTGAGTAGCCACCCCCCCCACCGCCTCCCACCGCCGCCCACCGCCTCCCTCCTCTGCCCTCACCCCCTCCCGCTCATGTCACCGCTATCAGTTTAAATGGAGCATTATGCAAAATGGAGATGATTTTGGCCTCAGGGGTGGTGATAGGGAGAATTGCGGGTTAATGTAGGGAGAAAAGAAAATAAAGACGGGGATTTTGTTGGTCGGGAAGAGCGGGTTAGAGAGATAGGAGGCGCCGGGGTTCAGCCGTGTTGGGGGCCGGTGGGTGTGTGTGTGTGTGTGTGTGTGTGTGTGTGTGTGTGTGTGTGTGTGTGTGTGTGTGTGTGTGTGTGGGGTTGAGGGAGGTGGGGGGTAAACGGGGCATAAGAGGGTTAATAAAAGTGACAAGTGAGTGTTTCATTCCATCTAAGCCGGCCTCCTCGACAGGTAACACACTTAGAGGATCCGCTGAGCGAGGGAGCCGGGCCGATTTGGCGGCCGACTCGTCGCCGCTGCGTCTGTCTCAATATGAGCCGGAGGCGACGCGGGACTCCGGGGTCCGGCCTCCCCCCCCCCCCCCAACCCCTCTTCTTTTTATAAAAGCCCACCTGAGAGGCGGCACAATAAAGGCCACTCAGCCAGATGCAATATAGCGCAAAGAGAATTTCCAGGGAAAAAAACAAAAAAACTTGATTTGAGGCCGGAAAGGAATTGAAAGTTATTTGCAAACAGCAATTTTCTAAAATCACATACCCCAGGTCGACTTAGAGGAGGCATTCATATAAGATGGACTGTTATTTAGGGGCTAAGCGGATTTGGTTTTACCTGACTCAAAGGAAAAAGTTGTTGGGAAACTCACTTTGCGGAGTCTCCTGTCTCTTTCCATGCGGCGGCGAGGTGAAGCGCGGCGCCGCGCGCAGCTTCACTTTTTGGTTTCTCGCTCCTCTAAGAGGGAATCAACTTTTTAATGTCACACTTCCTGCCAGTATATTGCAGCGGCTGTAAGACAAGCGCGCGGCCGTCACAAAATTCCGCTGCGCTCCGGCCTAATGAGAATTTCTGCCTTCGTCAGGTGGTCGGCGGAGACGCGTCTTCCGACCTGCGGGTTTCATTTTCTCTCTTGCAATAATGTCGGCTGTCGAGACGGCGTCAGATTAAAGCAGATTAAGTTGAGTCGAGTGTCTGCCTGTTGCTTCCATCTCCTCAGTCCGGCAGAGTTTTAGCTGTCATTTGGGCTGTAGAGAAAAAGTTTTTGTAACAAGAGAAAAGTCGATTCACGACGTAAAAGAAAGAAAGAAAGAAAGAAAGAAAGAAAGAAAGACATAGTTGGTAGTTTTGGAAAAGAACTTAACGACCATCATAAAATAAAATTTGGCTAGACCTGAGTTAAAATTTAAATCATTGAAGCACATTGATGTCACCTGAACACCTGAAATATTTGCACATTATGCATTCTACCAATAGTTCTACAAAAGAACAACAACTTTTAACCAAGAAAGAAAAGGATTTTGCTTGGAAATTTGTTCAGAATATCCACACCATAATTTACTGCAGGTGTGCTCTCAAAATCAAAGCTCACACTTAGCGGAAGTGATGGCCAGTTGGCTAGCGAACACAATTTTTGTGTATTTGAGGACACAAATAGTGAGCCGGTTCTTCTTTTGTTTTGTTTTTTGTCACCCCCCCCCCCCCCCCCCCCCCCCCCACACTCGCTTCCTAGCTTTCCACCCTCTCGATATTAAGTCTCGATTTGCCACTCGGCTGCCCAGCGGTGGGCGTGCCCAGTGTCAGCCAGCCTGAGGTAGCGTCCGACGCGTCGCATCCAGTCTGAAGGAGGGTCAAGTTGAAAGCCACCGCCGCAGCAGCGGAACCTGGCCGACGCCCCGGCGCCGTTTGAGCCGGCGCTGTAAGAAGGATCCCTGCGGGCTGTGTTACACAGTTTGGCCCGTATTGCCATTACAGAGGTTAACAATTATTTTCTCCCTCAAATGAGGGGCGCTGACCCTCATTTGAGGCCACTTAACACCCATAATAAGATGATAATTGCCCCCAAAATAATGCCCCCCCCCCCCGCCCCACAGCCACCCACCCTCCCGTCCCACAGTCATTTAATTGTAATAGATTACATGTGCATTAGTTGCATCTATCATCGGAAATGAAACGCGCTGAGAACGGAGCGCACGTCCTGCGAGGGGGGGTGGCTCTCTCCGACTTAAAATAATAAGAATAAAAATAACAATAATAATGATAATGATAATAACAGTAATGCTTCAAATCACCTCCTCCTTCTCCAATACCCATATTATTATTATTATTATTTTTTCTTTATTGCTCCTTTTACACTCGACACCCCTCCCTGTCATGTGACCCGCTTCACTGATGACTGCCGTAATTGTGAGTTCACGGGCCTCGATTTCCCCCGAGGGGTTCCCCAAATTAAAAGAAGTCATCCCACTCTGCCTCCCCACTCTCACTCTGCTGCAACACCCTGTTTTTTCTGCACACACACACACACACACACACACACACACACACGCAGAGTCAGACACACACACACACATGCAGAGTCAGACACACACACACACACATACCACCCCTTATTTCTCTCCCTCTTACAATCTCCCTCCAGGGATGCCATGCTTATTTGAATGGAACTTTCTTGTCTTTTTTCTTCTTCCTTTTCAAGCTGCGTGTCACTAATGAATAAATAAAACACACACAAGCACTAGATTGACTTTCATGCATGGCTGCACTGGCTTTGATGAGGACCCCCGCACCCTCCGCCCACTACACACACACACACACACACACACACACACACACACACACACACACACACTGCCAAACCAACATATATTTTATAGAGCTGCCGCTGAGGGCGGCCGCTCTCTGCTCGGCTAGGCCACTGTTAAACATTTGCTCTGTATGCAGATGATGGAGGTTTGTAGTTTTTTTAGCACGGCCTCTGATGGAGTCAATGAACTGCTGAGATAAAGACGAATCGAGATGTAAATTTTGATCTTTGTCCGTAATCACACTTCTAAAGGCCCGGTGGGGTTGGGGGACGAATGGGGGTAGGGTTGATTTTTTTTTTTTTTTTTACTGATCATAAGTTTTAAAAAAAACAACAAAACCCCTTTTTGCATGTTAAACGTCAAACTGTGGCATTTTCCAAAAGACACCCTGACATATTGTTTGTAGGCGCAAACAAATCTGGAATTAATTAAAAGTTCAGTAGAAGTCTCCGCCCCCTGGCTGATTTTATCTATTGATCGCGCCGTCAAATTAGATGTTTTTTGCACAAATTGCATCTCAAGTCATTGCAGAGATGCGAGGTTAAGCAATAAAATAACAAACAAATGAGATTTTGCTGCTACTCTTCAATACAAACGATTGCTCAGTGAATTTTTCCTCTCGGTTTTATTAATGTGCCCACCCTTGCAGCCACAGTAACACAGAAAGGAAGCAAATCCCTGATTGGTGACTACATCACTATGTTGCTCCTGGCCAGCGGAAGCCTGGAGCCTGTGCATTACTACCTGCCAAAGGCCGGCACGTGCCAAGCAGGCTGCAGAGGGACTCTGCTGCTAATTAGCCCTTAATGGCGTCGTAAATTACATCGAAATCAAAGTCGTGCGTTGGAAGGACAGTCTAATGAAAGAAGTTGCAACGGGTCGCCCTGCTGGCCAGGAGGGCTTGAAGTGCTCTCACCTGGAGCTTTGATCGGGAGAGTCTTCCAACTCTGAAATCCAGCTCGTCCGACTTGGCAGGGTCCAGCTGGATGTCCAGAACCAGAACCACTTGTCTTTGTTTGTGGATATGAAGATGAGAATCAGGCAAGAATTAGGCACTACAAGCTGGAAACACAAACTGTCGCCCAGGATATTAGAATAGCAAGAACGGCGCTACAGCTGCAGTTCTATCAGGCCTTTACTGTGTTGAGATTGGATGTGGCCCCAGCGTCTGCATGGCTTCTCTCCAGGTACTCCGGCTTCCTCCCACCGTGCAGACATATGAAGGAAGTCCTTCCGGGTTTTTACTCGGTGGCTACCAGATGCTGTGGAAGCTCCGCTCTTCTGAATTTCTAGAAGTACCTGTTTAATTGTTTCTCCATTTCCGTGGCCCGCCGCCCGGCAGAGCTGATATCAGACATTCCGACGGTGCCGTCGTCTCCTCCCGGTTTGCCTGCATTACATCACCTTGCATCACATCTAAATAAGTGCACGGCCATGGAGATTCGCACACATGCCCACTCACCGTGCATCAATTTCACACTTGTGATGCAGCACCGGCGACGAGACCTTGAGACTTGAGGTGCCGTTTTTCTTTATTTATTCTTGTTTCCACACCCGACTCCCAAAGAAAACGGACGCTGATCAAATCCAATGGATGGTCAAAAAAAACACAACATTAATTCCGGAGACTTATTGATGTTTCTTTTGTCCCCAGTGCAAGAAAGCCGCGTTCCAGCCTCCGCTGCCAGATGAGCGTCTAAGAATCATTAGCGAACCTGATTTG
>NW_027466116.1:645000-655000 GCF_046127955.1 Nelusetta ayraudi
GCTCAAAGGTGTTTACGCTCTCATGAGGTGGTTTTTCAGTCACATCAATATTTTGCGGTTGGTATATCGCAAAAAAAAGTGTCAGGGAAACACTTTTTTCGGATTTACATGTCAGCGGGCGTGACGTGCGGGGTCACGTGACCAGTTCACGTCGAGTGAAAATGCCACGTTATGTCTGGGACAAAGGAGGAGGAGGATTATTATTTTTTTTTTTTACAACCATTCTTGACAGCAAACAAACGTAAACAAACAAAAAGCAAGCGTGATTCTCGTGAAATCGGGACGAGATTTTACGAGAATTACGGCTTATGCGCTTCGCACCGTTCAATGGAAACACCTGCAAATCGCAATTGTACTTTGTCAAAATTTTTATAAATATCGCTTTTATTTTTTGCGAAAAACTGTAATGGAACCGCAACAATTCCATTTGTTTCCATGAAGTGGTTGGAGTCGATTAACTACTGCTCATTCTTTTTGTGTGGGTAGAACAGGTGTCAGAGCAGAGCACTGAGACATGAAACGCAGAGGACCTGGAGATCAGCAGCAGCTCGCTGAGTTGAGGACAGTTTCTGTTGCGCTGCGTCTGTAACGTGTGTGCGCAGGTGGTCTTGGTTTTAAAATAACCCAAATAAATAATTCGAACAAGAGGTTCAGCACCGCGGACAGCTCCCAGCTCTCCCCCACCAAGCTTCCTTTCCAGGTCACACGCCACCAATCAAAGTTATTGATAAATTATTTACATATACATGCGGCTCCTGTTGCCTGGAGTGACGCGGCTAAAGGCAAGTTTAGAGGCAAGGTCAACCCCAGCCCGGCATCATTAAGACCTCCGAGCAAAGCTGTTGCTCCAGGAGGAGGGGGAGGAGGAGGAGGGGGAGGAGGAGGACTGGTTCTATTGCTGGATCAACACTCGATCAAAGAGTTCAGATACTACATATTTTTTTTTTAGAGCTTTGTCTTTCACGCACAGATGAGGAGCTGTAAATAAAACATAGCCTCTGTAGAGCTCCAGGAAGCGGCATATTTAGCCCCTTTGTTGACAGACACCTGTAATATATCAGCTTTTTGCTAAAACTCTTCCTGCTTTGGTACAGGAACAGGATTCTAGCTTCTTTTTTTTTTTTTTATTACCATCCAGCCCGACCAGTTCAAACGTGATGCAACGGTGTAAAAGAGTCTCCAGGGAAACGTTCCTGCAGTGATCCTGAACCGAAAATCAGATTTCAACCTTTTGCACCAGATAAACTTCATCGCCTGGGTTGTTTTGCTCCCGCTCTGTACGTCTCATCGCAGAACCTTTCCTTCAAGACGCAGCTTTTTTTTTTTTTTTTTTAAACACCTTTTAAAAAAACAGCTTGTGAAAAAAAAAGAAGGAAAAAAATCACTTTCCTGGTTCCCGCCGTTGCCGTGAACAAGCGCCTGTGGCGCCACGAGAGACGCGTCACGATGATTTTCCCCGAGAAAAAGACAAAATTCCCCCAACGCTGCGGCCGTCGTCGAAGTAGTTGAATGAAGAGGAAGATTACAGATTAACATATTAAATGCCAAGATAGGCCCACCTGGTGTGTGACAGATCTTTCACACGGCGCCACAAATGGAAATCCGGGGGTCTCCAGTGAGTAATTCTGCTCTGATCACTTCTGCTTCGCTCATTCCGCAGCGTCTTTTATTACGGGCCCCCGCTGCATATGAAGGATTAAGTCTTGTAATGATGCCCGCTAATTGAAATTGCGGCCCCGATACGTTCGCTCGGCTCCTCCAGGATTGTTTGAGTCGAGCTTTGGAGCTCCGGAGTTGTCGGGGATCTGGGAAACCCAAACTGCTGCTGCTGCTGCAGCCACGTCTCGTCGTCTCTCCCCAGCCGAGCCCCATAAATATGCCATTATGGTACACTTATTATCCTCATTATTGGGGTGGCTGGAGCCGCGCCTGCGTCTATCACGCCTCTGTAATGCGGGTCTAATGGTTCTGACCTGTGCGGGACACAGGTGGTCCCCTGAACAGCCTTGATTGGGCCCATTTATTAAGCTGGTCTGGCGCCAGAGATGGCCCGTTTAGCGGTTTCGTGAGCGGGGCAAGTTCTATCCCCAAGGCTGTTGATGAACTAGAACCCCCTCAACTCCCTCCCTCACCCCTGCTCTCCCCTCCCCCTACACACACACACACACACACACACACGCACACACACACACACGCCGTTCTCCTGCCTCGCTCCATAGCCTGAGCTTTGTTCTATCCAAATAGCTCAATTAAATGGGTTAATTTCAGAATAGAGACCCTCTTCAAATCTGTGATTATCACCTAGACCCCCTACCCGGCTGCCACACACACACACACACACACACAGGCTTACTCGCACACACACACACACACACACACACACACACACAGCCACATTGTGCCGCCGCTCGCCTCCCCGACTGCAAAGCCCGCACATTTATTATTCATCGCAATCAAATAAGTGAGGTGGTTTGAAGAAAGTTGCTTTTCTCTCCCTCTCACCTTCTCCTCCCTCCTCCCTCCTGCTCGGCGCTCCATCCCCTCCCTGCGCCTCCACCCCCCCCCTCGCCACTCGTCACCTCTCCTCTCCCAGGGAGGAATCTTCTTTATTGCGACAAACACTCGGCGGAGCCCCCTCGGCTTTTCGGCGGCGGCGGCGGCGGCCCCAGCCAGCCAGTCATTGATGCGAGCGGGGCCGGGGGAAGGCAGGCAGGCAGGCAGGCAGGCAGGCAGGCAGGCAGGCAGCCGCTCGCAGCCAGCTCGGCCCTCCCCATCAGGAAAATGAGCAATTCTCTCATTGTAATAATGCGCTTCTGTCATCTTCCCATTATCGGCATGATAAAAGATGAAATATTCAGGGAGGCTGGCCTCCTAACCTGATCTGGGCACGATATTGGGCCTGTGGAAAATGAGTTTTATCAGCTTTAATATACTCCTTGGCAGACTGACCCTTGAAATTAAACATTATTACAGAGCGGATATTTAAAAAACCGGGGCCACAAATTACATCAAAATGAAAATATTAAGGAACATTACGAATATATCAAGTGGCGCTTCTTTTTCCCTCTCGTCTCCAGCCCCCCCCCCCCCCCACCCCCCCACCCCGCCTGCCTGACACCCACTTTCTCATCCGTGTCTCGCCCACGCCTCACCCAAACGCCCCCCCCACCCCCACACACACACCCCCCCCCAAAGCCAAGTGCAGCCGTCTGAGTGGAGCGTGGTTGGGTGGGGTGGGGGCACAGCAGGCAGCATTGTAGGTGTCACTGATTCTGTGTGCGTGTGTGTGTGTGTGTGTGTGTGTGTGTGCGTGCGTGCGTGTGCGCGGGGCGCCAGAGAAATAATAACAACGGCGCCTGTCCCGCCAGCTTCATACGTCTGCATAAACTAATTAGACCTCGACGCTGCTCTCATCACCTGCTTTATTGAGGACTGGAGCACCACTGTGTGTTTTCTCCTGTGTTTGTATGTTTGCCGGGGAGCGAGTGCGCGAGGTGACTCGGGAGGCTTTGATTTGTCTTTAAAAAAAAAACCAGAAAGCCACTGCGGGAGAGCCTCTCCCCAACCTGAATGGCTGATTTATGTTCTGGCATATCCGTCCCATATATGGCCAACTATTTTTTTCTTTGCTAATATCTGTGTGCCTCTAACCGGTTAGTGAGCCCCCCAGAAATGAGAAAAGTCCATCTTTTATTTTTGCTTGCTCCATTTTTTTTCACAAAGTCTGAGCTAACAAACTGTCTTTTGGAAAGCAGCCCTTTATGATGTCATAAAGTGCTGACGCCTCATTGAATCCTCTCCCAGGTTAGCGACTGACCACGCTTCCAGCCAGGTGGTGGCGCCGCCCTCTGAGATTCCCCAGTTTTTTGTCCCCTTCTAAACTGAACCCAGTCTAACCTTGTGGGAGGTGCCACAAAGCACCAGTTTTAGCGGGAAGCCAAAACCTGGCGTTTTAGCAGGAGGCAGTAAACAGAGGGCTAACCAAATATGCCTGAAAAATGTGCTCCACCACACAATTAAGATAATGTGTCAACACATTTTTGAGTTGAGTCAGTGTTGTTCAAAACGTGATGAAACTAAAAAGTGCAGTAAGTAGTCCTGGGGGGGAAAAAAAATAAGCTTTTTTGAAGAATTATGTTCAACAAAAAAAGCTTTTTTTATTTTATTTTTTTTTAAAGCTATCATATTCAGATTAGGCATGTATTTATCGATAAAAAACAAAACAAGTGTTTTACAGGTAAAGGAGATTTGTTAGTTTTTTTTTTTTTTTTTGCCAATCCTCGCACTCGGTTGTTAATGACAGTTGTTCATTTCAAAATTCACAACTTTTTAAAATTGCAGCGACGGCATTTCAGAGGCTCCGAGCGCATTCAAATCTCCCAGCACAACGCGTCTTTCCAGGTATTCCAGCCGCATTGAAATGCGCCTCCGCATGGACGCTCACGGACAGACAGCTCGTCCGAAATTATGCATCTGGAAAATAATAGCAAAACCGGCAGGAAGTGACTTCATCTAATCACTTTAAAAAGTAAAGGGGGTGAAAAAAAAACCCCCAACAACTCCCCCAAATCCTCCCTGCCCCCCCCCACCGAAAAAAATGGAGGGAAAGTGATGTTGGCTGTGTAAAGTGTGCGGTGATTTGTCACTTTGTGATGGGGGGATATGAGAAATGCAATAAAAGGCGGAGGAGAGATGTGATTTGAATAGATTTCAGAGGAAGCCGGTCCTTGGGGGAGTTGGATGAGTAAGCAGCGTCCCCGAGGACCGAATTAAAACTTTACTTTTGGTCACGGCTACCCACCGCCGCCACCGCCGCTGCCGCCGCTGCCCCGGCCCCTACCAGCCCCCCTGCAACCCCCCCCCCCAACACACACACACACACACACACACACTGCTGCAACTTTGCTTATCGCCTGCGTGCGCGTGTGTATCTGTGTATCCACGGGTTAGATTACACGCGAGCGTGTGCAAGCACGTATGAATGCTTCTCTGCATGTGTGTGTGCGCGTAGGTGTGCACGAGCAAATCTGTTTTCAGACGCGTGTGTGTGTGTGTGTGTGTGTGTGTGTGTGTCTCAGGCAAATGGAGCCCCCCCCCCCGCCACCCCCCACCCACCCACCCGCCACCTCTCGCCCCGGGGTTGTGGCGAGATACGCGCAGCTCCCTCTGCCAGCCTCACATGAGTATTCACAGCAGCAGGCGGCCCGGCGCAGGGGGAGGCTTTGCATACTGACTCCGTGCGTGCGCGTCTGTGCGTGTGTCTGCGTGTTGAGCGAGCGCACGTCGAGGAGAGTCTGGCCCAAACCACCGCCCGCCCCCAACCTCCACTCCCCCCCCCAACACTCGCACAGAAACAAACAGGAGGCCTGGTTGAAAACGTGCACATGTTGTGTTGTTGCTGCTGTTGTTGTTGTTGTCATTTTTTTCCGCTATTGATTCTGCTGAGCCGGGATGGACACTCGGCTCTGTGCGTGTGCACGCACACACACACACACACACACACACACACACACACACACACACACACACACAAAGCCCAATATGAGAAGTGTGTTTGTCTGCTTTTTTTTGGTTTTGATGGTTGTGAAGGGGTTTTCAAGAAGATTTGCGGCCCATGAAGCATTTTAATCCGGCCTGCCGAACTCCAAGAAATTATATTAATAGTAAGTCAGTCACAAAATAGCTGTATTTCATCCATTTTTTTTTCAGTGTTTTAAGAGTTGTTTCAATAAAGAGCTAAATACTTCAAAGACACAAATTCTGTTGGAACTTTTCTTTTGTTTGTTTTCAATTGACATGAAATCACGTTTTCTACATATCGTATGATATATTTTTCTCCTATGAGGTGGGTCAACAAAAGACTCAGTCCAACTGCTCCTGCTCCGGCCCCTCTGTTAAATTTTAGGACCCATTGTGGCCCACCAGTCAGAAAGATTTCCCTCCCCTGGGTTAAAGGGTTAGTTCACCTAAAATCAAATAGATTGCCGACATTATTAAGAGAAATACCGGCCGCATGAATACCTGAACTGTGCCAGCAAATCGGCTGCTGCTGCTGCTGCTGCTACTGCTGCTGCTGCTGCTGCTGCTGCTGCTACTGATACTGCTGCTGCTGCTGCTGTTGCTGCTGCTGCTGCTGCTGCTGCTACTGATACCGCTGCTGCAGTTGCTGCTGCTGCTGCCGCACCTCGGTTCAAGTTGCTTGTGCTTTTTCCTTATTTCTTAAGGTTTGTACTTTTTGACTCTTACAACTAAAACTTAAGGTACACGTCTGACTATTCAGTAAAGAGCTGCCAGAGGGGATTAACAAAGCATCATGACTCTGATTCTGATTGTGAACGCAGCTCCTGTCCAGGACTTCAGTCCAGCTGTCCTCCCAACCCTTGGATAAGCAGCACGGAGGTGTGTTGTGTTCGGGTACTCGTCTACGCTTTTAACCACATTTTGAGTCGGAGCGTTCAGGCGAACCAGGAAATCCGGGACGGTTCTGCGGTGGAGCAAACGTCGCCAGCAGACTGCGGCGTGTTGATTTAACTCAAATTACGCCTCTGAGATGAAATGTTTTGAAGGAGTTGCGGAGACGACGCAGTCAGACGGCTCGTTCAAAATCAACTCCCACCGACTTCCACCTCCTCAGTCTGGCACTGCGTGTCGACGCCGCGCTCTCTGATCGGGCCGAGCGACGAGAGGAATGAAGTGAAAGTCATGGAGGGAGGGAGTGAAGGAGGGAGGGATGGAGGGTGGGGGGGGGGGGGGGTGGGGGGAGGGGGGGAGGGGACAGAAGGGGGAGGAAAAGAGGGGAAAGAGGGAAAACGGCTTTCACCTCCCTTCCTTCCCCTTTCCTCCCTCCCCCATCTCCTGCTCTCCCCCCCTCTCTCCCTCCCGCTCTCTCTCCCTCTCTCTCTCCCTCTCTCTTCCTCCCTCTCTCTCTCACTTGATTCATTATGCTGATATACACAGTGTTTGCTTCCTGACTGAGGCCCCTGCACTCCCTGAACGTGCGCTCTTGTGAATGCGTGTGTGTACACACACACACACACACACATGGGCAGGAGCAGAGAGCGAGCGTGCATGCAGCTTCTGCTGCTGCTGCTGCTGCTGCTGCTGCTGGTGGTGGTGCCATAAATATAGCAAACGACACAGCCTAGCAGCTCAGCAAGGTCAGCGGCGGCCCGGGATGACAGTGCCGTGGGCGCTGCACCGAGCTCTTGTTAGAAATGCACACAGATAGCTCATTAGGACGGACCCCCGAGGCCCCCCGGCCCTCTCCCCGACACACACAAACACAAACACGCGCAAACATATACAAACATTGATCCATTTACTGTTTAATTGCAAAGTTAGAGAGTGTTTGGCGCGCGGCGGACGCAGCGAAGGCCTCGTCGACGGAGATCCAATCGGCCGCTCACAAGGCTGTCTAGCGCTGCTGCTGCTGCTGCTGTGTGTGTGTGTGTGTGTGTGTGTGTGTGTGTGTGTGTGTGTGTGTGTGTGTGTGTCAAGAGCGCGCCCCTTCTCCAGGAGTACACTTGACAAGTATGTGTTTTTTTTTCTTTAAATTTGAATATCTTCAAGGTAAGCGTCAGACTCATGCATTTACACATTACATGTTGCGTTTTTCCAGTATGTGATATTCCGTCTCTGCGTTCTCCACCTACTGTATATTAAAAGCGGCGAGGAAATGCGCAAAAATCTGGCTCGGGTGTCGGAGGATCAGCGCTAGTCTGTCTGAATGCAAAAAAAGAGGAAGAAGAAGGAGAAGAAGAGGGGAAAAAAAACAAAAAACAACGGCAGTGTGTGTCGACAGAGTTGCGTTTGTTTGTTGTTGTGATCAGCCGGATGTCTCCTGTTGCCCCGGCAGCCTGCGACTTCCCCAGCGATGTCAGAAGCTGTTTCCATTACCACAAGACTTACGCAAAACTTAAATATCGCAATAAAAAAGTGGTCATGGAAACAGCTACATTTCGAAAAAAACCTCTCAGATATGGCTAAAAGGTTTCTACGCTCTCATGCGGTGGTTTTTGTATGCATCCATATAGAGGTATATCGCAACAGTGTCATGGGAACACTCTTTTCGCATTTGCTGGACGTGATGTACGGGGTCAGGTGATGTACGGGGTCACGTGACGAGTTCACATCAAGTGAAAAATATAACAACCACTCTTGACAGCAATCAAACGTAAACAAACAAAACGTTAGCCTAATAGCATGATTGTCTGAGTCATTTTTTTTAGCCAAATTGTCATATCTGGAAAAAATACCAATGCGCTTGCTGAAAAATGTGTTTTTTCTTGTTTTCCGAAAATGTGACTTAAGCGACTATGTCATCAGGCTAAGGAAAAGCAAACGTAATTCTCATAAATGTCACGAGATTTTACGAGAATTACGGCTTCGGCGCTTAAAATCGCAATTGTAACTTAAAGCCATAGAAATATCGCTTTCATTTTGTGAAAAACTGTAACGGAAACGCAGCTGGAGACACTGAGTCCTTTTTCTGTTTTTAAACTCTGATCCTTGAATATCTCATAGTTTGAGTCAGGTGGTGCGTGGTGGCCATGAAACTCTCTGGATTAGTCTTTTGTATTTTCACTTTTTTTTAATTTTTTTTATCCGTCACATCATTCTGTCATTTCTTTTTGTCTGCCATGGACTTACACGCAGACACAGTGTTAAAAAAAAAACTGCATAAAAGAATAAAAACCTTAACCTGGCGTCGCGTTCCACCAACTTTTGCAACTGTGGCGGCCAAGAAAAAAAAAGTTTCCAACCTGCGTCGGCAAGATGAAACAGCGAGTACGCACGCGGTACATGCCTGTATGCATCGGCGTCCGAGTTGAGGTGGGGAAGACGGCAGGTGTGCTGTCTGTGTCTGTGTGTGTGTGTGAGTGTGTGTGTGTGTGTGTGTGTGTGTGTGTGTGTGCTTGGATGTAGCGGAGATCCTTGGCTCATGCTCCGGACACGCCTGAGAGACTCTGTGAGCGTTGCCCTCCTCCAGCCTCCAGCAGACACATGCTGGGACACGCAAGCACACACACACACACACACACACACACACACACACACACACACACACACTCTCTCTCTCTTTCTCTCTCTCACACACACACACACAGTGTTTTTCTCCCTCGCCCTCTCTCCATCTCATTCTGCAGCTCCTCTCGCTGATAAAACACCACTTTTTTTTTTTTTTTAAACTAATATCACTCAGATTCTTTTTTTCTGTCTGACCCCTCAACAAGGCCGCAGCACCCACCCACCCCCCTCCTCCACCTTTGATTCTCTATCTATTACCTAGCGACTAGCGCCTGCCTGCAACCCTCGGCCGTCACCTGACACGACCTCACATGGCAACAGTGGTGGCTGCTGCTGCTGCTGCTGCTGCTGCTGCTGCTGCTCTCAGACAGATACAGTCCATGTATTGGACGCTGATTGCTGCGGCGTCCACGCCTGCTCCCCCGAACCCCTCCCCCGCCCGGCCGCCTGCCTGACCGCCCTCCCCGCCCCCATCGCTGGCCCCTCTCCACCCACCTCCTGCCCGGACGGGGCCGGTGTCAGTCTGGCAGGCCTTGGGGCCCCGTCAGGTGACCAGTGGGCTGTGACGGGCAGCAGCTCCGCGTCCCTCTCCCTGCAGTCTGGCGCCCGCTGGGCTCTCGTCCGGGAGCTCAGTCTGCCAAAGTGACCTCACTCCAACTGAGAGGAAGAGGGAGGGAGGGGGAAGCGTGGAGGGAGGTGGAGGGGGGAAGAAAAGAAGAAAAGAAAAGAAAACACACACACACACACACACACACACATGCGCGCAAGGTTCATCCGCTCTTCACTTTCCAAAACCGGACGACAAACAAACAAACGAAGCGACACAGGTTGCTGATGATCAGGGCTCGGCTGTGAGTCGCTGACTCATGCTGCCGCCTGATTCGCCGGCGACCCGTCACCTGTTTGGTTGCTTTTTTCCTCATTTTCCACCGCAAAAAAAATAAAAAATAAAAATATATATATATTTTTTACT
>NW_027466116.1:665000-672500 GCF_046127955.1 Nelusetta ayraudi
GACGTTTGAAACCGGCCACGTTCCCACTTAACAAGCACCTTCACAGAATAATGAACATGAAATTCCATCCTGAGCCCCCCTGGTGGACCCTCCCTACCCCTCCCTCGCCCGCCTCCCCTCGGCTCACCTCTCTGGAGGCACCACAGAAGGACGAAGACCCCGTCTTGGCCTCTGTCAAACCCCCCCCCTCTTTGGTCCACCTTCCATCCCCCCCGACTTTACTCTCTCTTAACCAATGAGCCCCCAGCAACAAATCAATGGCGGGGGATAAACACAAATCCCCCGTAGAGGTGACTTATAGAAAACAATTTGAACCGGCGCACCTCGCTCCGCTGGCCCCCCCGAACCCTCCGCCCCCCCCTCCCCCTGGCTGGCCTTCTTACTGTACGGCTGTAACCTCAAAACCTCCGCCGTCTGGCAGTCAGTTGGAATTGGATTCCCAGGTAGACGGCGAGGGAGGGCGGGTTGCCATGTCTGGAGTGTGAACACGGCGGACAAACGTCAGCGTTGTCGAGCAAGTGTGGAGACGAACGTCTAGCAGCAGCTGGAGGAAGCTGGTATTAGCAACTTTACTCTGATTAATAACTGTAAATAACAGAAATAAAAGTAAATACTTGCAGCCTCACGTGAGGTTTTACCCCCCCAAAAAAAATTCTATACCGCAAACCGTCTGTTTGCAGCCTTCCACTAAAACTTTATGGCACCTTTGCAAGGGGACAAGGCGGTCTCAGAGGACCGTTGGGGGGTGTGGTCACCAAGCTGAAGGATGTATTGGTGAGTGGCAGTGCATTTCGTGACATCACAAAGGGGTCTACTGCCGGACCTGTGCGTTTCAAGCGTGCCGCGTGTGAGCCAGTAATTCTGAGGCAGACTTTCAGAGTGGAGGAGGGGGATTCTGCCATTTTCCGAGGCCTTTTAAGAGAATCAGCTGATCTAAAACATATTTTCCTGAACGCGCTGTTGCCTTTTTGTGACATCACTAAGGGCACGGTGTCTCAACGCGCGCTTTCAGAAAGGCAAAAGAGGTCAAAGATGGACTTTTCAAAGCTCATCGGCAGTGACAGAGACGCATATCACTGTTCAGACTCACAAATAGCGTGTTTTTCTCCCACCTCTCCAATTAACGAGCAAAGGAACTCTGTTTTAAACAGAAAAGGGGAAAATCCACTGTAGCGTTCTTTTACTTTCACGCGGTGACCCGATGAAACCTAATAACCCCCAGAATGAGACGTGCCACGCAGGATATAATGAGAGCAAACCAGAGGAAGGCAGAGGGAGATGAGGGCCTGGGCGTTCCTCCAGGGGCAGCCGGGGGTCCAGGGTTGGCTAACGCTGGGGGAGTCAGAGCGGGCCTGTAAGTGAGGAGGAGGAGGAGGAAGAGGAGGGGGAGGAGCAGAGGAAGACCAGGGTCTTGTGCTGAGTGAGCCCTCTGAGGACTCCAGCCCTTATTTTCAGATGTGGTGAGGAGGGGGTGCATTTTGCATTATCTCCTTCCTAACCCCCTCCCTCAACACACACACACACACACACACACACACACACACACACACACACACACACACACACTCTCTCTCTCTCTCTCTCTCTCTCTCACTCTCTCTCTCTCTCCCTTCTCTAAGTCTCTGTGTCTCTCTCTCCGGTCATGCTAATTGCTCCCAAGGTCAGCGCCTCGGCTCTGCTCCTTTGCACGCACCCTCCACCCATCCACCCTCTCACACACACACACACACACACACACACCCTCCCCCGCCCACCCCGCCTCCCGGTTCGAACCCCATCCCTGACTTTGAATGGCATGTTTTGATCAAGCCTAATTTGATTGGCCGACGCCGTCCGGGGTGGATAGGGACAGCCAGCGCTTTACAGCCCACTGCTTTTGATGTGTGCGGATGTGTGTGTGTGTGTGTGTGTGTGTGTGCGCGCGGGAGAGTGTGCGTGTCAGGCTGATGCATGTCAGGTTATGAAGTGTTGGCGGCGGGGATGAGCGCGCGAGAGTGTTCCGCGTCGGCTGGGAAGTGTTTTTTTGAGAGGTGTCAGAGAGGAGGGAGGGGCGAGGAGTGTGTGCGTGCGTGACTGTGTGTCTGTGTGTGCAAAGGGGGGTGGGGTCGTGGGTGGGTTCATGTCACGGACGAGGGTGATTTTTGTGTACTCGGGTGTCGGGGAGATTTTAATGCGTTGTGATACGGCATATGGCGAGTGCGTGCGTGCGTGCGGGGAGATGCGGCCTGACGTGCGGTGAAACGCTGCTGGTCAGATCGCAGTCCTCGCCGTGCCAAGATCTGGCAAAAGTCACAATGTGCAGTGGGACAGGAGAGGACAGCCATGCGATGTCGGGACTGAAGACGGTGCCTCTGACGCGACCGTCCGCGTGCTGCGCTGACGGCGTTTTGCGCCTTTTGTGGTGAATTTTCTCGGGAAAATAAAATAAAAAATACAGCAGGTAAGTGAATTTGATGCAGGTGAAATTAAAATCAATCCCAGTGTTTGTCCACATCAGACACTAAACCACTGCGAAGCCCTGACCCACACGTTGGCCAATCAGAAGGCTGAAAGAACTGTTGTGAGATGGAGCAGCAGACAAAGTTGAGCTCTGAAGTCAAATGAAGTGAAGCCAAGATCAAAAAAATCTGTAAATAAATGAAGAATAAATTATGACATTAATAATAAATGCGCGTGTCTGGACAAGAAGCATCTTCAAGATGTTATTGCTGAAACTTCACATCACAATGCTGTGTTTGTATAAATACCTGAGGAAAAAATCTTTCAGTCTGGAGTTTGAACTCTTAACTAATTATCTTCATCTATTCTTCACTCGGAGGCCTTCAGGAACGCACTTCTTTTTTTCCTCCCTCTTCTTTTTCTCTCTTGGGGTCATTAAGGTTATTTTTCATCTCCAAAGCAGTGACTTTGGCGTGTTATTGTGCGCTCGACCTTCTGCGAGTTGTTTGCGGAGGGCTTTTTTCTGCAGATGTTCTCCAGGTTGCGTTAGAAGAAAAAGTTACTGTTTCAGAGTGATAGCTCTGAGCCCGACGGAAGCCTGCAATTGAAAGAAATTGTTTTAAACGCGCGGGTGCAGAATTCAATCCGCAGATTGACTCTTGACAATGCGTTTCCGTTACCCCTAGAACTGAGCAAAAACTAAATATCGCAATAAAAAACTGGTAATGGAAACAGCTAAACTTTGAAAAACCTCTCAAATACGGCTAAAAGGTTTTCACGCTGTCACGAGGTGGTTTTTCAGACGTATTGATATCGCGGTGTATCGCAAAAGTGGAATGGAAAGACTTTTTTTTTTTCCCGCATTTACACGTCAGTGGACGTGACGTACGGGGTCAAGTGACCAGTTCACTGCCAGTGAGAATGGTGCGTTATGATTGGACGGAGGAGGAGACGGAATATTTTTTTTACAAGTAATCAAAGAGAAAAATTTAACAACCGTTCTTGACTGCAAACAAACGCAAACAAACAAAAGCGAACAAAATCCCCCCTGGAATTATGACTCATGCAAATCTGCAAATCGCAATCGTATACTTTCTTGAAATTTCATAAATATCACTTTAATTTTGCGAAAAACGGTGATGGAAACGCAGCTGGTCAAACACTTCCGAGTGTTTTGGCCAATTTTTGCCGTTCTGCCTCCAAATTAATATTTCAGTCAATTGTGGAGCAAAACTACAATTCCAAGACCTCAACGTTATTTTCCTCCCCTTCACGTGAACCACTTTTGCACTTCTGGGCCAACTTCTCTTGGTGATTTGCATGTAAGAATCACTGCAAGAACAAGTCCCGCCCCCCCCCCCCCTCCCCCGCTGAGAGCTCCAGGTACAGTAGGAAGTCCTGCGTATGTGAGTCTGTGTGAGTCTGTGTGTGTGTGTGTGTGTGTGTGTGTGTGTGTGTGTGCGTGCCCGCCCGGCTGACAGCGCCGCTGATCCGGCCCCTATGAGTGAGATTGATAGGGCCTGTGATCAGGGACACCGCGCCGCCGCCATCGCCGGCGAGATGGATCACATCACGCCGCCGTCGTCTCTGCTTCCAGGATAAATGAACTGAGGGGGAATCTATCACTACCCCCCCGCCTCACCCCAAGAAGGAGAGGCAGGGTGGGAGTGAGGGAGGGGGGGCAGAGTAGCGTCCAAAGATACTGATGAGCACGAGGAAGTGGGAAGGAATTGGAATCAAGGGTAAAAAAAAAAAAAAGGGAAGAAAAAGCGGCTGGAAGTGGATCAGGAAGAAGTGAGGAAGATTCACCACGGATGGAGGAAGAGGAAAATAAAAAAAAAACCCAGCCACGCTGCGATAGGTCAGAGCCCTCCCTCCCTGCCTCACCCTAACCCCTCCCCCACCTCCCCGGCCCTCCCCCCCACAGGTTAGGTGTTGGGGAGCGGGATCTTTTTGTGTGTTGGCCTGTCAGCCGGCTATTTGTCACAGTGAGCGATCTGATGCTGCGCCGAATCAATCACGCTAAAGCGCCGCCGCTTGTGTGTACTGTACACACGCCTGTGTCTGAGCGGTGCGTGCGAACCGCCGACGCTAACAGACAAATTACCGCAAGGCTTCGTCGACACGCATGTGGATAATTTTATTTCTGTACTTTTTTTTTTTTTTTTTAACGTTTTGACATTTGGGATTTTTTTGGTGTGCGCAAATCGTCATTTAAAAAAAAAAAAAAAAAATCTGCTTTTCTGTTCACGTGTTTTTTTTTGTTAAATGTTATATTGTATGTTATGTCATCATCTTTTGTGTGTTGACATCTATTTATGTCACTTCATGTCCAAAACCAGTCGATCAGAACCAAAGCGGTGCGCGTTAGAACCATCTCAGCAGGACCTTTTACATCTGTTTACTAAAGGTCCCGCATACAAGAGTTGTCATCATAGGTTTATACTGTAATATGCAATCTGCACATCTGTGAACTCACTGGCGAGAAGAATAGAGAGGAATTACCTTGACATAGTCATTACCATCTCCTTTCATCTCCAAACTGTATTTCTATACACGATATGTGTGTGTGTGTGTGTGTGTGTATACATATATATGTATATACATACATATATATATACATATGTATGTACATCGATGCTTAAATACACAAACCTGCTGAGGAAAAACGTGGACACTCCTCTCTTCTGAAGTCGTCGTCCTCCTTTGAACTCGTGCGACTTTAACAGTGGGTGTCACCAGATTTCACACGGGTGCGCCCTCCGCATGATATTCAGAGGCAACAGAACTTTATTGTCACCTTACGACTGTTCTCGTGTGCCTTTTCCCCTTTTCTTCCTTGCAGGAGTTTCCCCTGCTGTCAGAGGTTGTATCGCCACCTCTTGGTTTGGCATTTTTTTTTTTTTTTTTAATATCACAGTTTTTTTTTTTTTATTGTTTAACCAGAGGCTAAAAATGTAGAAAAAGAAGAAATTCTCATACATACCCAAGCACGTGTGGACACGGCCTGAGTCTTAACCACAAAGTCGTGTTCTACGCACACTTTATCTCTATGAAACAGGGCGAAGGAGTCTGGTTTTGGCTTTTAACTTTTTTTTTCAAACCACACTTTCACATGGGTTTAAAAAAAAAAAAAAAAAAAAAAAAAAAAATCATTACTCGGCCCCCAGACTCACCCCCCCACCCCCTCTTCCCGCTCATCTGGCCCTGGCATAAATTAGACTTTGTCATGGCTGATTGGGAATAGGCACCTTATTGCATTAGACCATGGCTTATTAAGCAAACGCTCCCAAGACAAGCCTTGCTTAACTGGGTGACACCTTCTCAGTTAGGTCGTGTGTGAAATGTGCCCGGGATAATTGCCCCCGAACGACGAGCTCGCCAATTGGATTAGAACTTTCTCTCTCGCCCGCCGCCTTTGACTGCTGTGTTTACCGCTGCGTTCACCTGATGATTTTTCCGAAGCATCTGCCGAGTCTTTCGCCGCCTCTTTGATCTTATTTGTCTGCGCGCCTGCATCTGCGCGAGGCGCCGCTTCCTGCGCCCGAGCCAACTGCCAGCTCCTGCCAGACGTAGCGCTCGTGGGATTCCCGCACTATCTCTCTCCTCACTCGCTCTCTTTTTCTCTCTTTCTCCGCTCTTCTCCTGGAGGAGTGACATCTTCAAAAACCTTTGCCCGATGATTATAATTGACTGATTGGCGAGTCCTTAACTTCCTCTGCCTCCTCTAATAATCCCAGCGTGGCTCTCGAGTGGCTCTAGGGCTGCCTCTTTTTCCCCCCTTCTTCTTCTTCTTCTTCTTCTTCTTCTCTCTCTCTTTTCATGAGCGCCTGCCTGCTCACTTTATGATTGGCCTGATGTGAAAAGTGGCAAGCGGTGGTACAAGGGGGTAATTTGTCGGAAACCCAACAAAGAAATGTTGTAACAATTAATCACGGGGTGAGCGGCGGCGGCGGCGAACGCGGCAATTATGTTCATTAAGTGGCGAGCACGGGAGCAATTATCTGCCGTCGGCACCGGGTTGTCACGACCGTCCGGAGGTTGAGGTTTTGCAAGAACATATCACTTTAAAAGGGCTATCCATCTCGTCCAATAACGCTGCGATGAAGGCCGGGATTAGGACGTTGCGGTTTCTACACGGTTTATACGCAGTAGGCGGAGCCCTGTGTCCTCACACTCCTGCAAACCTCCAGCCAGCCTTTTTACACAAACTCTTTGATTGCAGACTCTTAAACTCTCCTCTTAAACGCACCATAATATGATTTGCTTCTCCTGCACGTCTACTACAGACCAAGTAATTGTTTTCAGATATTTAGTTTTGGACATTGATGATGGATACATCACTAACATGTAGTTAGAGGAAAATTCTTGTGTATTTTAAAATTTCTAGCAGTGGAAGAAGCCATTAAAAATGTAGCAAACCGGTAATTTTTAAAAAAGATTATTGATACGTATTCTTATTTTGGGCCAAGTGGTTCTCACTTTCTACTGCCGTAAATTGGTCTGTCCATTTCAAACATCATGCCTTTTTTTGGGATGGTTGTTAAGTTGTTCATCCTCTAGAGGGCTTAAAGAAAAAAAAAAAAGATCTCCAAGTCTTCTTCACTTCCTCAAGACTGAAAGTCAGTTCATGTCCACCTAATTCTGACAAGGTAACAATGTAGCTGTCAGGTGTTGGTGGACTCAAATGCCCGACAAAACACTGATGCAGATTAAGCAGCAGTTTTAAAATACGGGAAGTCGGACAGTCCAAGGTCGAGAGCCAGTGCAAGCGGTGACGGAGGCAGGCAGGATTGGCGTCGGGGAGGGTCGATACCAGCGGTAGGATCCAGACGGGTCAGACAGGGAACGCAGTCAGAGCCAAGCAGGGTCGTTACCGGGGAATCAGTCCAAGCGTGAGGCGAAGGCAGGGTCGAAGACGGTCCGAGTCGAAGTCCAAACACAGATATGGCGGAGGCTGAGGCGGGGAGGCAGGGTCGTACAGTCGGTGGTCAACGGGAGAACGAGGAGCGGAACAACAGGGAGAACCCCGCTGGATTACTGGCTCTGGGCAAACAGATA
>NW_027466116.1:677500-691405 GCF_046127955.1 Nelusetta ayraudi
ACTTTCCCGTGCTGGAGTTTGGCAGGACGGGGAATCGAGGTTTCACTGCCGAGGTCTGAATGAGCCCGCTGCCTGCCCAGCTTAAAGAAAAACCAACAAGCGGTAAAGTAATATCAAAGAAATCTGCAGCAAGAGTTAATCCTGTGCGGCCGGCGGGGCTAAACTGCGCTAATGTTATGCCGTTGTCGTCCTGCTCTCGGTTGTGCTCCGTCTCCCACCTTCCCTCTATCTTCCTGCATCTCTCCCCCCGCTCTCTCCTCCCTCTCTCCTTGTCACCCGTCTGATTTATGGCTCTGTTTAAGCGAAGGCCACACGTCTCTCCCGACGCCGCTATTTGTTTCAACCCTGCTTCATTTTTTTCCACGCTCCCCTCCTGTGAAGGCGACCAGGAACCAACAAAAAATTAACCCTTGGCTCCCGTGTGCACGGCAGAGCGCGTGTGTGTATTGTGTGTGTTTCTTTTCTTTTTGTGTGTGTGTGTGTGTGGTTGCGGCTCCTCTCTGGGTTGCACCTGCTCTGGAAGGGAAAGTTGACGAGCGTCTTGGCGCTGCCTCCGCTGCTGTTCTGACAAAGTGGGCGAGCTGGAGTCCCTGTCGCTGTCGCTGCTGCTGTTGTTGTTAGGAGGCGCGTTGATGATGTGGAAAAATGACGGGCTGCAAGGATGCCATTAATAACGCTCAGAGGCAAGGTTGGGAAAAATGGCCGGCGTCACCGAGGCCCCTTTATCAGCCTAATTTCATCAGAGGATTCCACGTCTGAGCGGGGAAAAGTGGCTATTTTTCCTCTTCTTTTCTATTGTAAACAGCCATTACTTGGAGAGGTAGACGCTCCCGCGCTGGCAGTAAGTGGATATGAAATCCAAAAGCCCGGCCATCCTTTCACATCAGCCCCCTTTCAGAGACGCTTTGACATAATCGCGACATCACGCAGCCTTACTTCTTCCTCCCGCCGCGTCTTTTTGGCTTTTCCCGCCGCGCCGTAATTCATCACATCTCCTTGATGAGATCCTTTCTTTCTTTTCTTCCACTCCCATCTTCCTATTGGTGACGCAGAAAATTAGTTCTTATAGATTTAGCCCAAAACTAAAGCAATTGTTTGACTAAATCAAAGAGGCAGCTGGAGCCACAATTACATATTGTGAGCGTGATTGTGTTGCCATTGATTCCGAGCGTCTAAAGCACTGAGAGGGATGCGTCTGACTTGGCTTTGTGCATTGCGGCTGGAATCTCCTTTTTTTCCCCCTCTCTTCTGTTTCTCCCCTCCACCAGCCAGCGTTGTACTATATTTGCACTTCTTCTTCCCTTTTTCCCCCTCCGTCTGCGTCTTTGTTGCCGGCTGGCACCGGGGAGGATGTTGTTTACCCTGGTAAGCTGCCCCATTGTCTCTGCCGGGAATTCCCGTTGGGAGGCGGCACCGCGGGAACGCGGCCCGCGCGGCGTGGGGAGAAGCTAACCGCCGAGATTCCGGAGAGGCTCTGGCGCGGCCTCGGCGGGTTCCGCTGGGATCCGACGCCAGGGGTAAGTCGGCCATCCCCCGGGACGGCGGGAGACGAGGGGGATAGAGACAACAAAGGGGAACAATGGAGAGGCGAGAGGGAGCGGGCGAGCGAGCGAGGGAGTGAGGGAGGTGACGGCGGGAAGTAGAAAGCAAACGGAGGAATTAGGCTGTAATAAAAGACGCTTGTAATGGAGATATGGGACCCAGCGAGGTAACGACTTTATCATAACACACACACACACACACACACACTGCTGTCGGTGTCACGCAATGATCCGTTTCAAAGTGGCAAAGCATCTCAACGCTGTCATGGACGTATATAATGGATAACAAACACCTTCTGTGCAAAAATAAATATTTTTCAGCCAATGTAAAGCAGGAAGGGGGGACTACAGGAACCATCTGCCCACTGATGGGCCACCGTAGGTTGAGCTTGTTTAGTAGAGATACATTGGTGCAGTAAAAGTGGCCAGGAAGCAGGTAATGAATGAGTGTGTAAGAGGGCGAACAAGGTGACGTCGTAGGACGAGACTCTTATTGTACTCGCAGAACACGCAGAATGTTGTGGGCCCTAAACACCTTAAACATCAACTGCAGATTTCTGAGTCTTTCTCCATTGTAGAAACAAAAACTTGCTGTAAATATAGTCGTGGATTTGTTGCAGTGACAGGAAAACCAACATCAGCAAAGCAGAGGGGCAGTTGTGTTGTTTTTAAATCTTAAAAAAAAATCCCACCTCATATTTTCACTTTAGGAGAAAGAAAGAGGTTTGAGGCTGAAGAGGCTGAAGTGTCCTAAATTCCTCATCCAAGCCAAAGTTTCCTGCCGTGCGACCTCGTCATCCTGCACCTTTTTCCCCCACAAGAGTCGACCGCTGACTCCAGGCAACAGCTCGGTGGAAGGCGTGCCCCAGCTCAGGTGTGCCGCCGGTGGACGCGGGACCCTGACAGGACGGGTTAGTCTGGTGGCCGGATGCGACCTGACAGCAGTGGCGCTCGCAGGGCCGGGCGGGCGGCTGCGGCTGCTGTGGGCCTCACGGTGGAGCCTGAAGTGGGCAGGAGTCGGGGGCGGGCGCCCACTGACTCACACCTCAAGTCAGGGAGGATGAGTGTGCGTTCAATCAGCGTCACTTCACATTGTCCTGTGTTTGTTTTTTTCAAATTTTTTTTTCCTGCCGGAAGAGAGGCGGACTCGGGGAACTCGGGAAAGTGCGAGTGTTCACAATTTTCGATACATGTCACTCCACAAAGTGAAAGTATCAAGGCTGAAAAAGCCCATTTATGTCCATTAGAGCAGCGGCCATCAACCTTTTTTGCACCACAGCCCAGTTCAATGTGAGACAATATTTTCAGTGACCTGGCATGAAAACTGTGGCATTTTCTCAATATAATAATAAAGGTGAATCCACTGTGTTTGCAACTTTATTAGCAGCGTCCTCTTAACACGGTGACAACAACAAAACATGAGCAACATTCGCTTCTTTCCTTCTCATATATAATAATACTCCAAAGGCTGCTGGTCTTTTAATGCAGGGTGCTTGGTGTCTGAGTGGCCAAGCAGTTCTGAAGGCTTCATTGCCTCATTAGAGAGCCGGTCGCCGCATGTTAAGCAGAGTGGGCCTGTTCTTCTGTCGAGATGAAATCCGTGCTAGTGGTTGGACTCCTGGTATTGTCTGTTAAACGCTGCTTTCTTTTTCTTGGAAGTCGTGGGCTCTTCTTCTGTGTCCTCACTGGGCCTTTTCCTCTGTCCAGAGAGAGAGGAAAAGGCCCAGCAAGCCCGTGGGTTTGATGTAGTGGTAACGTATCATGTGACCGAGACAAGCACCTTGACATGCATAAAGAGTTGAGCCATAGACGGATTTAACGGAGAGAATCCGGTAATTTTTCAAAATAAAATTGTTCAGACTAAATAAAACAGAATTAATTTAAATATCTTTCTGTGTGGCCTAGGAACCAAATGACCCGCGGACCGGTACCGGTCTGCGGCCCAGGTGTATTAGAGCATTTCTTCATGCTGAAGATGTTGGTGTTCCTCATTGCACTGGTTCACTGACCTCCCTTCTTTCCGTCTGCTTCCTGAACGATCTGCCCTGCTGGTTCCTCCAGATCTGCCCGATGGAGATAATGGAGGGGAGAAGGACGTAAAGTTCAGCCTAATGTCTTCTTAAGGTGAGCCCGTTTTGGAACGCGCCTGCATTTGTATACGTCTGCGTGTTTACCCGTTTGAGAAAAAAAAGAAAAGAGGAAAAAAGGGGGGAGGGGAGGGAGGGCGGGAGGTGACCTTTCTGTGCAGCGATGGTGTCTGCATGGAAATGCTGCTCGCTGCATCCTAATGGCCACCCAGGGCCACCGCGCCTCCACGGCCGCCCTGATATTTGCCTAAACGAATGGGCGAATTCTTTCTATTTATTTATTTTGTTATTTTTCAAATAAATCTCGGAAATACTTTACGGGAAAATCGTGGTCAGCCAATCGAGGTGGAGAGTGCAGAGAAGACAAAAAAACAAAAGAAAAAAAAAATCCAGAAACAAACAACAACAAAGGAAGGTAACAGGGCCAAACTGGTTGGTTACGTCGGGGCGACGACACAGCAGAGCAGCCGCACATGGAAATTATTTCCAGGTCCCATTTTTTTTGGGACTGTTTTTAGATTTTTGTTTTTCATTGAAACAAAAGACGCCACAGAGGTGAAGATACCGTGGAGGTGAAGACAGGGGTGTGGCATTGACAAAGTGGCAGATGCTCAAGGTGCAAAACAGTCGCTCTTGATGGGCTGCGCAAATAGCAACTCCTCCTCTTCCTCCTCTTCCTCCTGCGCCTCCTCCCCTTCCTCCTCCTCCTCCTCTTCCTCAGTGTGGCAATTAGACACTCATTGCATCATGCGACACACATTCACACACACCTATCACTTACCTATTATGACGAATACATCAGCATTTAAGTGGCTGAGATTTATTGATAATAATAATAATAATAATAATGATAATAATAATAATAATAATAATAATAATAATAATAATAATAATAATAAGACCTGCGCAGACCTGCTCTGATGATCAGAGCAGGTCTGCGCTGTTGCTCAGTCCCGAATAATAACAATTTCAAAATGAAACAGGACACGTTGTTAATAAAGTGCTGAGACTTTGAGATTAACATAATCTGAGACACGTCTATTGTTAGATTCAGGAGGGGGAAGAAAAAAAAAAAAGCAAAACAGACGGACGCAGGATCATTAGAAATGCTGCTGCTGCTGCTGCTGCTGTTGCGGGTTGAGGTTGAGGCAGAGGTCTCTGAGTCAACACGACTTCCTGCTTCCCGCTGCTCTGCGGATCATTAGGAAAATGAACGATCGGAGGGCTACGTGTGTTTTTATTTATTTGAGTGTGTGTGTGTGTGTGTGTGTGTGTGTGTGTGTGTGTGTGTGAGACGCACACACACACACACTTACACACTTACACACTTACTCACACACACGCAGAGGGAGAGTGATGTCTGTGCCACTGGGCTGTGGGCAGCCTGATTACTCTGCTCCGTCTCCTACTTACCTGCCGGCCCACTGACTTCCCTTCAGCATACTAACTCACCTTTCACTTTCTCCCCCACCCTCACCCTCACACTGACACACACACACACACACGCACGCACACACACACACACACACACACAGGCGTACACTAAGAGGAAAAGAAACAAATCACAAATGCATTAATTTGTCTAGATTTATCTGTGCAAAACTTGTGAATGCATCAGGGCTTGACAGCAGATTCTAGGCCAGTGAGTTCGTCCCTCAGGGGATCCGCGTACCTTCAGAATAAAAGAAATCCCCTCACCTCGCCACCGTGTCGTACCTGGCTTCTCCTTCCTGTTGTACACCAGGCCACTCAGTTCCACACTTGAAGGCAAATAGCCTGCATACGCTTTTTTGGGGGGGGTAGCGGGTTAGGGGATGCGGGGGGAGGCACATCGATGACCCAAACAGCCCGAACGGAGGGAGAAATTACTGCATCCATGAGCCATGCTGGAGTGGAGGGAAGAAATCAGAGCAAAAGGGACCGAGATTTTTCACGTCGGCTGGTCTGTGTGTGTGTGTGTGTGTGTGTGTGTGTGTGTGTGTGTGTGTGTGTGTGTGTGTGTGTGTGTGTGTGTGTGTGAGAGAGAGAGAGAGCAGTCCCTCCCTCCCTTCATTTCCATGCAGTGGAGATGGAGATAATGTTGGCTCGGGTGTCATATGCAAGTGTGCAAGTGCATGCAGGTGTGTGTGTGTGCGCGCGCACGCAGGTGCGTGTATACTGCTCGTGATCAGATTAAACAAGAGCTAAAGGTGATCCAGGCGTGTGCAGCACATTCAGGCTCATGGGTTTGAACAGTAATGTGAAAATAAATGTGTAGATGTCATGTATATGTATATTTATATGTATATATATATATATATGTATATATATATATATATATATATATATATATACATATATATACATATACGTGTGTGTTATGTGTATGTGCATATATATATATATATATGTATATATATATATATATATATATACATATATATATATATTTATATACATATACTGTAGATCTATCTATCCATCTGTCTATCCATCTGTCTATCTATCTATCTATCTATCTATCTACACACACATGTATTGTGTGCATGTGTGTGTGTCTTTATGTGTTTGTGCATATGCAGTCAAGTGGCACAAACACAAAGACACACACGCCCGCCTGCTTCAAGGTTGGACGTGCTGTTGTGCCTTCAGCCTGCTCCTCTGCAGACCTTGGCTGCGACCAGTGACTTCTCCAACCGGTCCGCTCGCTCTGACCTCTGACCCCTGACACCAACAAAGCGCCGCTCCCTGTGTGTTTTCTCCCCTTGCCGTCGTTCTCTGTGAAGCCCTGAAGATGACAATCCGAGCAGATCAGCAGCCGTTGGTGAGACGCTATCTGTGGTTCCTCTCCCTCCTGATGCCCAGTGGTGAACTTCAGCAAGTCTTACTCACTTGACTGGCTGAGGACGAGCTATTTTTCTTTTTGCTAACAAGCGGTTTGAAGGAAGCTTTTGCTTGGCTAAGCGCTGAAATCACTTCAGCGCCTCGGCGAACTGGCGCCGATCGAGGCCGTCTTAATTATCAATTTACAACAATTACGAGTTCATAGACGGAGGAATTAGAGACGCGGCAGCGTCTTCACAGGCTGTAATTTTAAGCCACAGTGTCTTACAAATCCGGGCCCCTCATTACCCTAATGCCTTTCCAAAGAATACAAAGGAATGGAGTTGTCTTCCTTTCATAAATCCCCATCGTTCTTCATTGTGCAACACAAACAAATTCACACTTTTTGCGCCGCTCGTGCATTAATTATGCAGTTAAAGGAGGGGAAAGGGAAACGGAGGAGGGGAGGCGGCAGGGGGTCGGGGGGGGGGGGGGGGGGGGAAGCAATGCAACGGTGGAAAAGGGAAGCAAGGTGAAAATGAGGAATTCAGTTTTGTTGCGCCCTTGTTGAATATTCATACGGAATCAATTTTTGATGCTTTCGGGCGTTGTTTGTCCCGGGGAGGCAAAGTCGGTTCCTATTCTGCGAAGCTGTGAGGCAGCAGCAGCAGCAGCAGCAGCAGCAGCAGCAGCAGCACCCGGTGGATCTGTTGCGCTGCGGAGAGAAGAAAAGGTGTCTGCGCTTCAAGGGAGACATATGTGAGATGTCGGTGGCAGATTGCAGGAAGTATTAAAAAAAAAAAGAAGAAGGAAAAAAAGAAGTGTGGCTGCTGCCCGGGCGCCGCCCTCCAAGCCCTTATGTCTACTTAACGTGTCATTCGGCGGTGACGATTTGCCCGTCGTGTATATATTTGTATTTTCTTTTATTATTTTTTACGCTGGCAGGACTGCACAGTTTTCTTTTGCCTCTCCGAAGATACTGCAGACCACTTTAAGATAATCATTGGCGAGATGATGCTCTAATGAGGCGAACGGCTGTTGGCGGGGCCCCCTCGCCGCCGCGCTTCATTTTTTTATATTATTTTTTTTTTTTTTTTTTGGGGGTGGGGGGGTGTGGGGGGGGGACAGACAGACTTTATTCCGGCGCCTCCATCTGACGCGCGCCATCATAATTGGCCGGGGCGCGAGAGATGCAAATTGCTGCGGAAGGATTTATTAAAATGCACCTTAAAGAGGTTAGAAATGTCTGTTTCCGAAGTCAAATTACCATTTCGCCTCTCTTTTAAATCTTCCTCTCCGTTTTTCAACTCCCCCCTCCTCCTCCCCCACTCCCCTCCGTCAACCTCTCTTAAACTTCCTGCTGCTCCTGGAAGAGGTCAGAAGCGGCCCTTCATTTGTGGAGGAGGATTTTCGTCCTCCAGCGGAAAAATTGCGAGGCATTTAGAGCTATCGGAGAAGGTCAGGGACCTTTTCCTTTAATTTCCCTTTATCTTCTCCGCCATGCCGCACAACCCCGAGCTCATCACAGCGCCGACGTCTGGCCCCCGTCTCGCTGCGTCTCGCTGTTTATTTGCACGCCTGTTTACTCCCCCCCCTTCCCCCTCACCCCCACCCGCAATCAAGCACGCAATGGAATTTTCTAACCCCCGTTTGCCTCCGAGGCGTTTGGATCGCGGCTCTCCGGTCACGCGTTCGCTTGAAACTCAACTTAGGCATCTTGGAAATTTCAGTTAAGATTTTGCGATTTTTCTCCGGCAGGTGAAGCTTTTTGCCAAAGTCCGCGGGAATATTAACGACTTTGTCCGATTGTTTCCATTCAACGAGCCGTTTTTTTTTTTTTTTTATTTATTTATTTATTTTTTTCCCCGAGCTGCTGCTTTGCATCTCTTTGGTGCCTTGAAAAGCGGTTTGGTTGCTCAGGGAAACGCTGCGCTGCATCGCCGGGCCTGGACGCAAGTGACAGTTGTTCTTTGCCGGTGACATAACGGCGCGGTGGTGAGCTGACAAGAGGAGGAGGAGGAGGAGGAGGAGGAGGTGGAGGAGGAAGATGTTCTTTTTTTTTCCACCCCCCTCTTTCCGAGAAGTCACTCGCACAAACATTAACCCCAGCAAACCGTAACAGAGGATCGCAGGCAGGGGACTGGAACTAATGAAGACAACTATTCAATTATGAGCTCAATTAATGCGAGTGCCTGGAAGCGCGGATCGTCGATGAGCCGTGCAGCTACCCTCGCATGATGCCGACCACAAGTGGAGCCCAAACGAGGCACCGAGACGCTGCTTGGCCTTGCTTTTTCCCTTTTTTTCCCGTCTACCATTTCCTCTCTGTCTCTCTCTCTCTCTCTCCCTCTCTCTCTCTGTCTCTCTCTCTCTCTCTCTCTCGCCACTCGCGGCCGCCTCCTCTTGGAAAATGGCTTTATGGGGATCGTGAGAGGGACATGAGAGCGAGCCTCAAATCTCTGCCGCCGTCCACTGTGCGGGGGTCATGAGGAGTGGAATGGACTGTGTGCAGAAGTGGGCTCTCCATCTCCTTCTTAAGCACAACGCCGCCGCCGCCGCTGGCTGCCGCCCTCCCGGGCTTCGTGTCTGCGATGTGTTATTTTCCTTATTCCTGCTTTGATTTTTATTATTTATTTATTTATATATTTATTTGGCTGCCATCGATTTCACACAACTTAGGTTCTTTTTCTTCCCCGTTTCGTTTTTTTTTTTTTCTTCTTCCCCTCCTGGATGAATTCCATGTTGTTTACTGTGTGCGATGACCCGCGGGGCGTTGAGATTATTCTTAACCCTCCACCTTCACCGCTGTTTCGTGGTGTATCGATAGGCATCCGTGTTTGCTTATAATTAAGTCCCTATCACACACAGGTGGGACTTATTTCAGAGCTCTTGGCCCAATTAAAACAAGCTTCCCTTCCCCTCAGAACTTCTTGCTTTGTTAGACACACACGCATGTTTCTTTTTCCTCCCCCGTCTTCTTCTTCTTCTTCTTCTGCTCCTTCTTCTGCTGTGAGGGCACAGCTACACAGGTTGCAACATGACGCCCGTGTGCGTCTCCATGATGCAAAGGGGCTGTGAATTACCACAGCGGATTTCATCTTAACATTAAGCACCTTGTTGCCCGAAGGGAAATCTTTCCCGCTGATTAAAGATTAAAGATGGAAGAGAGGAAAAAAAAAAAAACACCGGCTTTGCAAAAAAAAAAAAGTCTTTAATTATTTCCCTAGAAATAAAGTAAAATAGTAACGGCCGCTGGGGAGTTGTATCTAATTATTTCATTTATCTGTAAAAGGTCTCATGAGGATGTTTCCATCCTTTTTTTTTTTTTTTTTAAATTTTCCCTCTTCTGTCGTTTCAGACTTTTAGCCCCGCGCGCTGTCGCGCTGGCTCGCATTTCCCTTCCTCGCTCGCCTTTCGCTGTAAACAGCGAGAACAATAATTAATGTGCTCTGCACACGCACAGCAAAGTGTGCGACGCGCGCCAGCGACTCACCCCGGTGGGCTTCTGTGACCGGAGGCGGCGCCGCGTTAGCCGAGCGAGCGGCGAGAGAACCGGCCACAGGTGCACCGGCATAAAGCGTTTCACTCTTTAATAACTGCGCTGGTTTTGTTTTTTTTCCGACACAGAACCTGCATACATTTTCTGAAACTCGCGCGAAGGTGATCCGCAAATTCAAAGTGCTGCCGTGACTCAAGGCTCCCTGAGAACATGAGTGCGTTTTTCATCTCGCGCAAAAGGAAAGACCATGGCAGACGCTGGCGCTCGGCTTCCACGAGCATCTTTGGCTCCTGTCGTCCACCAGCGCCACGTGACGCCATCTTGCACGTTGTCTGTACTCACACATTGTTTTTTTTGTTTTTTTTAAACTCATCCAGAGTGTTTTTGTGGATGCGTCGGAGTGAAACAAAATGCCAACTCCCAGATACGCAGACCCTTAACTCGGACCTAAAGAAGGAAGCTGGTGTGGTGTGTGTGTGTGTGTGTGTGTGTGTGTGTGTGTGTGTGTGTGTGTGTGTGTGTGTGTGTGTGTGTGTGTGTGTGTGTGTGAGTGCATCCAAAATAACCCTCTTCTTCCTCAACGCCTCGTTGAGGTGACAGAGGTGGCTGAGGCCGGTAAACAACGGTGACAGTAATCACATGTGTTGGCGCTGCGGCGCTTCATCACCTGTCCGCCACCAAGGCTTGTTAAAGGACAAATGACTCTTAATAAAGCATATATATATTTTTCCTCTGCCTGGTCCCTCTCTCTCTCTCTCTCTCTCTCTCTCTCTTCCTCGCCCTCACTGTCACCGGCCTCGGCCCTGCCTCCACCAGGAGGAGGCCACGCTGCCAGGCCACAGGGCGACGGGATTGGCCGACTTGCCGCTGAGATTGATTACCCCTCTAATCTCGGGACTGCCAGTGTGTCTCCGCAGGGCGAAAGAAAAGGAAAAAAAATAAATAAATAAAAGAAACTCTGGCACCAATTCCGTCCCAATCACCGGTGCTCCTCCACCACCACCACCTCTACCGTGGCTGCTCTCCTCCGTCCCCACCGTCCAGTCCGACCCCCCTGTCCCCTCTGACTCCCCCCCCCCCCCCCCCCCCCCACCCCCCACCGTCCCTGTGCTGCCAGAGGCACTGAGGGACGACACTAAGTCACACGTGCAGACAGGGCCACTCGCTCGCCGGGCCTGCCTTGTTCACCATATGTCACGGCAAATGGGGCTCCCGTGGACTCTGCCACCGACTCACCGGAGGGGAGTGGGGGGGGGGGGGAGGAAAAAAAATGACATTGGGGCCTTAATGGGGGTGGTGCAGGTGCGGGAGGCAGGCAGGGGCTGAGCGGTGGTCTGAGCAGCCCAACCGGGCGGTTGGAGAGCAGGAAAATTCAACTCCCATCCAAAGATGGCGCGGTAAAAAAAACCTACAGATATGCTATTGCTCCTATGGGAGGTGTTCAGTTTCAAGGAAAAACATAATAAAAAGGCTTTTCAAGCCTTCCTGGGTGCGTGTGTGTGTGTGTGTGTGTGTGTGTGTGTGTGTGTGTGTGTGTGTGTGTGTGTGTGTGTGTGTGTGTGTGTGTGCGTGCGCAGCGTTCACACGTTGCTGGGCGCCTGCGGTGCTCGCTCCAGGGCTGCGCCGCGACGCCATCAAGGACGACAGATTGTAAAGGTGACAGTCGAGCCGCGGCCGCCGCTGCCTCACATGCGGAGCAAATCCACTTTTTTGCCGCCGCCGCCGCCGCCACCGTCGCCGCCGCTTTGCCTTTATCTTCCCGCATAAAGCGGCGGGATTGATTTATGACAAGAGGGGGAACGGGGAGGAGCCAGTATATATATAAAAAAATAATAAATAATAGGACAGAAGCGTTAGCGTGGGTGCCCATTTGCACCAGGCTCAAGCAAGATAAGGTCTTCTTAGTTCTCATCAAGTATTTGGTGCGTTTTAGGAAAAGGAAGGAGCATCAACGCTGCCTTCACGTCAGTCTCGGCGTTGACAACTGAACGACTCAAATCCAAAACAGAGATGAAAAAAATAAAGGAAAGGTCCTGGTGGTGGTGCGTCACTGCCTGCCTGGGAGTGGGTGGAGGGTGGGGGGGGGGTTGCAGCTCGGACGCAAATATCACGTGCTAGGCTGTGCGAGAGCGAGTGGGACTTTAACCTTTGACCTCTGCTGTGCGCATCAAAGGTCCAACAGGAAGACGCTGTACCTGGCCGACGCCGGCGGCTTCGCCTCCGACCGCCGCAGCGATTCAAGGCTGCGGTGAAAGTGTGAGGTGTCGGGGGGGTGGTCGTGGAGCGCTTGTTGTTGCTGTTGTTTTTTTCTTACATCTGCATGCGCTTAACCCCCCCCCAGGGAGTCAAAATTCTTTTCCTCCTGCCTCTGCGACCTTGGTCACCGCCCCACGTTGCACAAAACGGACGAAGACGTCGAAAGAATCGATCAGTCACTCAATCAGTTTTACGTCTTTACTACTCTTTTTTTTATTTTTTTTTTTCCAAAAAATAAATTTCATCGTGCGACGGTGGTTTTCTGAGCAGCAGCAGCTTTTTTTTTTCTCTTTTTTTTTTTTTTCGCAGGCAGAACTTTGTTTACCAGTCCACCTGCACCGGCGCCGGTCTGAACGCGGGGGGGGGGGGGCGGATGAGTAATGCTCCGAAAAGCCGAGTTCATTCCGCACATATGAATGCGTCCCCAAAAGCACATGGAAATGGCCAGACAAGCATCAGAAGGCTCTTTGAAGTGCTCCGTCGGGCCACCGTGGATTGCCCACACACACACACACACACACACACATGCACACACACACACACACACACACACACACACACGCACACACGCACACACGCACACACGCACACAAACGCACAAATGCGCACTTGAGAAAGTCTTTGAGGGCACTGTTTTCTAATTCACCTCTGCACCTGTTTATACCCGCCCCCCCCCCCACCCCTCCATCCCTCCTCCTTTCCATGTCTGAGTGAGTCCGAGTCATAGGGAGGAAAGGGAAGGAAAAAAAAAAGAAGAAGAAGAGAGAGGAAAGAAAAACAGCGTGGGTGAATCTGAGCAGAGAAACATCCTCTGGGTCTTTTTCCTTTTTTAAAAAGAACTCCTCCAGATCTCATGTTTAATTTATGAAGGAAGGCTTAGGCGTGATACATCCTGGCATGACAGGCAGAGTCCATCTTTGTCTGGGAAAAAAAAAAAACAAAACAAAAAAAAAAAAAAACCCTTGGATCGGACCGGACCGGGGTGATGTGCCAGTCACCCCTCCTTTGCCCCCCTCCCGCTCCCCTCTCGCGCCCCCACCCCCCACGGAGGCCCCGGGGTGCCACAGACTGGTCAACAGCTGGGAGCAAAAGCAAAGCCTTTCATTGGAACCGGAGCGTGGTTAATTAAACAAGTTCCCCTCGGTCAGAAAGCAGCTGGAGCCGGTTCTTACTCGGTGTGCCAGTCAGTGCCAGCCAGAGCCAGGCTGGCTGGAAGGCACACTCCAGCACACAAAAGGAAGACGAGATGCGACAGTGTGTGTTTGTTTTTGTGTGTTTTTTTTTTTTTTTACAACATAGGAATGCACCGAGGAGAAGCGTGAGAAGATGTTGCTGTTTGGGGTGTTTAGATTTACAGATTTCGGAGTCTAAGGACAGGAGTGGGATGCGTGTTTCTTCTTTTCCCTTTTTTGCCTTCCTCGCTTTCACTCACCCACATCCTCCCTGTAAAGCATCAATGCGATATCAACCCACACCCCGAACAAGCCCCAAACTCTTTCGGCTTTTTAAGCGGTGGCGGTGGCTCGGCAGGCAGGCAGGCAGGCAGGCAGGCAGGCAGGCAGGCAGGCAGGCAGGCGAGCGCAGAGACAAATTTGATTTGTTTTAGGCCCCGATCTGTATCCGACGCCGAGCAGACAAACACAGAGTCGGGGGGGGCGGGGACGAGGGGGGTAGTTTGGGAGTTTGGGAGGGAGTTTGGGGTGCGAGTCAGCCGCAAAAC
>NW_027466117.1:2500-15000 GCF_046127955.1 Nelusetta ayraudi
GCGTCTCAGACGTCTCTCTCTCTCTCTCCCTCTCTCTCTCCCTCTCTCGCTCGGCCGTCCCGCCGGCAGGCGACACTCAGAAGCTCCAGACGGTCTGGCTCACTGGCATCTGCCGCAACGAGAAGAAGGAGGTGATGAGCAGCAAGCTGGACATCGACAACATGGCGGGCGTCTTCTACATGCTGCTGGTGGCCATGGGCCTCAGCCTGCTGGTCTTCGCCTGGGAGCACCTGCTCTACTGGAAGCTGCGGCACTCGGTGCGCAAGTCGGAGCGGCTGGACTTCCTGCTGGCCATCAGCAGGGTGAGTGTCAGAGAGCGCCGCTGTCAGCCCCATCTGTTCCCCAAAAAGTCCCTCAGCGATGTCATCGCCTCATTTGCATAATTGGGAAAAGGGACTTTTTTTTTTTCCCCTTCTTTAAATGTCCTTTTTAACCTTTACTTTGCCTCTACGGTCCACAAGGAGGAGCCGACAACAACAAGTGGCCAGTCAGAGCAGCACACGAGGAACCAGAACCAAAACCAAACCAGTCTAAAGTCACACTTTCTGTAGTCTACACATGCACAATGCATTTCCAGACAGGACACGCAGGGGGCGGGAACACAGCAGCACGCTAAAGGTTTCCCAGAGCAGCAGAAAAAAAAGTCGCGAAATTTGTCGCTAGTTGCCAGTTGCTTTCAGAGCGCTGAACACTGGCTAAATATAGCGACACTAAGTTACTAAGTTGCTCACTTGGTAAAGCAACAGTCAGCCACGCCCTCAAACCAAGCACTGACCTCTGACCCCGTCCAGCCGCACCCTTTTCGCCGCATCGTATCGGAGAGCAAAGACCAACAACATGAGAGCCGGCTTGAAGGAACCTTGAAATAATCCGCAAGATGTTTCCACCAATGACATCCATCCGTCTGTCTTCCCCCCCCCCCCCCCCCCCCTTCCCCTCCTGCCCACTGCAGGGCATCTACAGCTGCTTCAACGGCGTGGAGCAGAGTGAGCACAGCGGCGGCGGCGGCGGGAGCATGCCCAGTCCCGACGTCACCACCAACTACTCGCAGGCCAACATGCTGAAGATGCTGAAGACGGCCAAGGACATGGTGTCGTCGGCGCGGGTGGAGAACTCGCTGGACAACGCCACCAAGACGCTGGAGAGCTGGAGCCGGCGCGGCGCCGACAACGTGCGGGCCGCGCTGCCGCCCCCGCGGGTGATGGTCGGCGCCGAGGCGGCGGGCCACGCCCGCCTGCCCTACATCTCCGGCATGGTGGACAACCACTCGCCGTACCCCCGCCGGGCCCTGACGCCCACCTTCGCCCCGCCGCAGCACTACGGCAGCTCGGCCCAGACCCTCCTGGACCAGCCCCGCGTGGTGGCCCGGCCCACGCCGCTGCGCTACACGCTGCCCACCCGCAGCAGCCAGCACGCCCTGGAGAGGACCCTGCCCATCTCCAGCCTCAGCAGCCCCCACATCGCCATGAGGGACCCGGTGGCCGCCAGCTCCTCCGACCTCCGCCACGCCGGCAAGCTGTACGTGGAGAGCCAGGCCCGCCATCCCATGTCCCCCTTCGTGCCCTACCGGGAGTTCCAGGTGCCCGACGTCTACCTGCAGCACAAGGGGCCCCTGAGGCGGAAGTTCAGCTACCCGCCGGACTGCCTGAGCCGCAGGCGGAGGTCCCAGGACCCCAGGGTGAGGGCCGACTACGACGAGCCGCGCTCCTCCTGCCTTGCCGAGCTGAGAGCCAACAACCTGCTGAGCAACCACTCCCCCGCCGGCGCCGCCACCGCCGGCTGCACCGCCGGCCACTACCCGGCTGGCGGCGCCGGCTGCACCTCCTGCGTGAGGTCCTACCTGGACCCCGAGACGGACGACGTTCCGCTGCTGGGCAAGGACAAGCTCAACCGCCGCGCCTCCTTCCTCAAAGCCACCTGGGCCAACGAGCGGGTGCACCAGCTGGACGAGACCGAGCCCTCCACCTCCCAGGGCGCCCGCGCCGACATTCCCGACCTGTTTCCGCGGGTGGTGGTGGCCAACCCCAAGCCCCACAAGCTCTACGGAAGCCTGGGCCACAACCTGTCCTGCTACCCGCTAGCCGCCGAGCCGGCGTACCTGGACCCGGCCCACATGGGCTCCTACCCCTACAAGCAGAAGCTCAAGTACTCGGACCCCACGCGGCTGCCCTCCTACCGGGAGGCCATCCTGCAGAACGCCGCCGCCCTGCGCCGCTCCTCCTCCACCGTGGTGCACAGACACTACTCCACCTACCTGAACTCCTACACGGACCTGCCGGTGTACGTGGGCCCGTCCCAGTGGTACGACGGCTCCAAGGACCAGGTGTGTCACCTGTTCCCCTGCGGCGGTCACTGCCCGGAGGGCGGCGCCGCGCTGCCCCGGGTGGCCGACCGGCCGCTGGTCTACCACAACAGTGTGTTCGGGCCCTTTGACGGCTCGGCGGCCACCAGGGACGAGCCGCTGGGCTCCGGGTCCAGGGAGCGGAGGCAGGTCCTGGTGGCGCGCAGAGTCAACAGTCCCTATGTGCCAAAGCCTTGGGGCCGAGTTTCCAGCCTGGAGTCTGAGGTGTGAGTCAATGCTGCAGCTCCACCGTCTCCTGGAAACTGAGCTCTTCTGAGAAGAGGCATGCCTGGGGGAGAGGGAGGGAGGGGGGAGGGGGGAGGTGGTGGAGGTGGCGGAGGAGGAGGTGGAGGAGGAGGTGGAGGGCGGGGTCTCCTTTAAGCCTCTCGGTTCAAGCAAAAATTAAATCTCCTACACCGATAGTGTATTTGAGGGCGTCGACTCTCAATTGCTAGTGCAATAATACGGGCGAGGGAGCGAAGGAGGAGGAGGAGGAGGAGGTGGTGGGGGAGGTGGAGGAGGAGGAGGAGGAGGAGTCACTGACATGCAAAATCACTGCTGGGAACTTTATAAGACAAAGTAAACATATTTAAAAATATATATATATATGAGAAAAAGAAGTGTTTAAAAGTATTTAATACATTTAAAAAAAATAACCTGTCAGTTGTTATTTAAAGGATTTTAAAATGCTATGTTGCTATGTGGAATTTCTGGGAGACAATATACTGTAGCCTCTCGATCTGATCATTACTTGAGACTTGTCTTCTGTTTTCTGTTTTCTCTCATGGTTTTTGCAAAAAAAAAAAGCATTTTAATTCCCTGTGTGTGTGTGTGTGTGTGTGTGTGTGTGTGTGTGTGTGTGTGTGAGAGAGAGAGAGTGAGAGAGAGACCCCAGTCGACAGCCGATCTCAGGCTGGGGATTCAAAAAGCGAAGGGAAAAAATCTAAAGAATGAACTTTGACCAGTGTTAGGTGTTCCTCCGTTGTTTCACGACCCTTTAATAAAGAACGATGTCATCTCAAGGGACTTTGAAAAACCTCTCGTCCTTTTCTTTTGTGCGCCTGCCGTCAGCAGAACCACAGGTGAATCCCAGCAGGTTCAGCCACAGTCATCAGGAAACTGAAGTTCTCCACGAGAGACTTTACACTTTATTCTCCACATTTTGACTGACTTCACTTTGACATTAATTGCAAAATTTAGATTTTATTCACAAAATTTCGTTTTCGTCAACTTTATTCTCAAATTTTTGACTTTAATCTCGAAATTTCAATTGAACTGGACGGGACATGGTGGGTCGTGGCGTGGACTGGGAGGGACTGAGAGGGACTGGGAGGAACTGGGAGGGACTGGCCAGGACTGGGAGGAACTGGGAGGGACTGGGAGGAACTGGGAGGGACTGGGCAGGACTGGGAGGGACTGAGAGGGACTGGGAAGGACTGGGAAGGACTGAGAAGGACTGAGAGGGACTGGGCAGGACTGGGAAGGACTGAGAAGGACTGAGAGGGACTGGGCAGGACTGGGAGGGACTGGGAGGGACTGAGAGGGACTGAGAGGGACTGGGAAGGACTGGGAGGGACTGGGAAGGACTGAGAAGGACTGAGAGGGACTGGGAAGGACTGGGAGGGACTGGGAGGGACTGAGAGGGACTGGGAAGGACTGGGAAGGACTGGGAGGGACTGGGCAGAACTGGGAGGGACTGGGAGGGACTGGGAAGGACTGGGAAGGACTGAGAAGGACTGGGAGGGACTGAGAGGGACTGGGAGGGACTGGGAGGGACTGGGCAGGACTGGGAGGGACTGGGAAGGACTGAGAGGGACTGGGAAGGACTGGGAGGGACTGAGAGGGACTGGGAGGGACTGGGCAGGACTGGGAGGGACTGAGAGGGACTGGAAGGGACTGGGAGGGACTGGGAGGGACTGGGCAGGACTGGGAGGGACTGCAGCACGCAGCAGTCTGACACGTGTGAGAAGATCAGAAGGACGTGAGAACATGTTGCAGCGACACGTGAACACGTGACAGCATTTCACAGCTGACAGGACACAGCACCTGACACACAGAAACAGGAACACAACAACAAATATTTGGAGTCATGAAGTCTTGCAGAATAAATTCAGTGGGCCTGTTTAAAGCAAAAGACACCTGACTCACCTCCTGACTCACCTTCACATCAGCTGCTGCAGCTTCAAACAGTGATGGTTTGTTCCTCAGTCATTGTCCTTGGCAAAAACCAGGTGACTGGACCTCTGGACCACCACCTGGACCTCTGTCCTGGTGGTGGACTGAAGTTCAAGCCGTCTCTCAAGTCAAGTGCTGGAATTAAAACATACATAGGCATACATACAATCCATGTTTGATGCAGCTAAGTGACATCACATTGACTGTGGCAGTCTGCAAAACCATCTCCCTGCAGAGGGAACCAGGTGGGCGGAGCTCCATCCTTTGACTGTCAGCACCTGGACCAGCTGCTCCAATTAAAATATAAGAACGGAACAGCCGGCTCGCTCACCACACACACACACACACACACACACACACAAACACACACCTGTGTACACTCTGGATGACAGTGTCTCTCTCTCTCTCCCCCCCTCTCTCTCTCTCTCTCTCTCTCCCTCTCCCACTCTCATCAGCGTCCCGGCCAGCAGGAGCGTTGATACTTTTCAGCATCATCAACCTGCAGAACAAAAACATTTACCATTTAAATGTCTGCCCAAAAGTAACTCTCACATAAAATGAAAGGATGGATGGTTTGGCAATCATTTCATTTTGTTTAATTTACTCATTCATTTTTCTGAGGCTTGATGGAGCCGCCAGCGCTGCCAAGTTCATATTAAAGACCCAAAGTCAAGACAATAAAGACGGAAAGACTGAAGCATTTCACTGTAACTTAAAATCATTTTACAACATTTGGCAGCTCTGACTGTTTCCCAGAGTGACGCTGGAGCGAGTGGAAGGGTGCTGAGGAGTGAGAGACCTCACAGGAGCAGGAGCAACCTTCAGTTTGGCTGCCTGGTTCAACACAAATCAATCAACTCACCCTCCCACTATCAACGACAGCGCCAATCTGCTGAAGGTCATCTGAAGGTCACCAACAACGGCGTGTCCTCTGCATCCCTGCAGCCTCGGGGCGAGATCACTGAGACCCCCCGATGCCCCCGTAGATACCCGGCTCCTGATTGGACAGTGGGGGGGGATTAAGGCGGAAAGCCGTTAATAAGTGTGAGAAGAGACTCGATTCTGGAGTGCAGTTCTCCGTATGAACGAGTTCGCCGAGTTCACCCAGCAGTGGAGGGGCGGAGCCGAGCGGTGCACAGAACTCCACTCACTGGCCCAGAAAAAGACAAGAAAGTGGAAAGTTGAAAAACGAAGGCTGGATGAGCCTCCCACCCCCTGGTGGTGACGAGAGGTTCCCGCTATTTATTTATGGGATGATTTATCGGAGGCGGAGCCAAAGGCCCATCCTCTATTCAACACAGGATCCTGCACTGAAACAGTTTGAAAGTCCTGGTTGTGGAGTGTTGGACTGGTCATCAGACACGCTGCCCCGCCTCCTTCAAGCCCCGCCTCCCTCAAGCCTCCCCTTCACCTGGCCGCCTGCCAGACTCCCCACCTGAGCCACAGACAATGTGTTGGAGCTGCACTTCGTCCAACCACCTGGATGGTTTGGAGGTGGGCGACGAGCCAGACCTGCTGCACACACACACACGCACACACACACGCACGCACACACACACACACACACACCGAGGCCCTCCTCATTAGCTCGGCCGTGATGTGTGGAGCAGCTGAGCTGCGTCTTTCTGCAGAGACTTGAGACCTGCTGCTGGTTCGATGAATCCTTGAACTCCCCTTCCCGCCGAAAGATGGGCGGAGTCATGGTGACATCACTCACTGGAAGTTGGTTTAACAGTCAGCAGCGCCACCCTCCGAGCTTCCAGTACCATTTTAAAAACCGGAAGATTCCATATTTGCCCACAACTTTGCATTTTGACTCAAAATTAGACCAAATCAGCCAAATCAGCCTCTTTCTTACTCATTATTCAGACCAACAGAAAACATGGATTCAGGGCTCCTCCCACATAACGACAGCCAGACATTTCCTTTTGCCTTTTTGCAACCATCTTTGGCGGTTCCTGCTGGCCAAACGTTAGAATGCAGGCGTTTGGTTCTTCTGCGTTGTTGAAACTGGAAGCTGCACCCGCGTTTTGTTTTACAGTCAGTGAGGAAAATGCCCGCGACTGCATTTTTATTCTTGACCAGACTTGATCGTCGCGGTACATTGGTTGTCTCTGTCTTGAGGCGGCGACAGCCGACGTTCAAACGGCAGGATGGCGCTGACGCGCGGTCTCGTCCCCTCTGCTTGGTATGCAGATGCTGCCGTGGCGAGTCAGACTCCGCCGCTGACTGCGGCTAAATGGAGCCGAGAGGAGGCCGTTACGCCTCCCTTTCGGGTGGTCTAATCGCTCCATCAAAAAGTTTAGGGAGGGCCATAAAAATCCCACGAGTCACCGATTCACTTCGTGTTCTCGGCGAGGGCAACAAGATCCTGGTCCTGGTGTCTGACTTTGGGAGGTTGAGCATCATGAGCGTCTGCTCCGGGTTGAATGCACTGCTTTCAAGCCAAGAAAAACCCCACCAGTCAGCGTGCATCAGAAGGCTGGGCGGGGCTGTTGGGGGTGGGGGGTCGAGCCCCTGCTGGAATTCAGCAGGTCCCTGCACCACTTGGTTCTGGTGGGCAGATGCCCGGAGCAGCTGGACTCGGGGTTAGCGAGCACCCGTCAGCATGTGCTGGCGCCGGGCGCCGCCAGGCCTCACCAGAACAGAATGTTGGCGGCCAATCAGAGCTCTGACTTCCAACCCCCTCCCTCTCCCCCCCTCCAAAACACCCCCCACCACATTATCCCGAGTAAATCCCAGACCGGCAGCCAGGCCTGGTTAGGAAACCCTGGCCTGGAGGTGAGGACGTGCACGTGCACGAGCTGAGATGACATCATCGCTCTGAGGACATTGTCGGGATGTTTGATCGTCTGATTGGCCAGCCAGTCACGTTTAATGGAAGCAGCTGGAGAATGAGGAGGAGTTTTCTCCCGATGGGAAACGAGCCACACTGAAGGGGCGAAACAGGAAGTGGGACAGGAAGAACCCGAGAGAGAGCAACCATACAGGACTAGCGGCGTTGAAAACAGCAAGAAATGATGCAGCGCTGCCACGCCGCAAACATCCAGATGTGTTTTGAACGAGGGCCAAGGTTGGAAGCAGGATGAGAACAAAAATACTTTGCATTTGCTGAAAGTCTGTCGAGGGTGTTGCATTTACGAGGCATTAAAACTCCACCGTCACCAAAGGCTGGTAAATTCCTTTGACACACCTGTTGGCGAAGCGTCAGTGTTGCATCATCAGGCTGCGTGTTTGTCCAATGAGACGCTGCTGCACTCGACTCCGCCCACCCACTCGCCTGTGGGAAAAAAAAAGAAAAAAGGAAAAACCCTCATTAACACGTCACGCTTCCATCACCCTGATCTGGCAACCCAGGTGTTCCAACCAGCAACCTGCAGGCCACGCCCACTTCCCTGCCGTGACACCTGCAAAATGAAGCTTTGTTTTCCGCCACAGTTTACTCGCGAGCTGAGGTCGGGGGAAAGGAGCTCCAGGGGGCGCCGGCTCTCAGCAGCGACCTCCTGACATTGATGAGTATTTGCTCTCCGTCAGGGTGGCACGCCATTCGTCACCGCCCCGCGTGATCAATTAGGGAGGGAGGCAGTGGCTCGGCGGGACGATCGATGGTCTGGACGCCATACCCCCCTCCTCCCACACACACACACACAAACACACTACGCCCCCTCTCCTACACCTCCTCCTCCTCCTCCTCCTCCTCCTCTTCCTCCCAGCCGCGTTCACGTCAAAAATATTTTCCATCAGTTCTGCTCTGAGGCACAACGTTCTCAGGTGTGTCAGCTGACGCCAGAGTCAGGTGTCAGGTGTCAGGTGACTGCCGAGCGACGCCTGAAAAAGAACAAACAAACACAAACGCTGTGCCAGAATGTTGAGAACCTAAACGCAGCGTTTTGTTGATTGGAGAAAAGAAGGAACGCGGCTCAACGAGAGGCACAGACCATTTGCCACCAGGGCTAAAAGGGGCGTTTCAGTGGGCGGAGCCTGTCAAGGGAACCCACCAACCTGCAGCAGATGCTGTGAAGAGCTTCTGACTCTGAGTGTCCCCCTGCTTGTCACCTGTTTCTGTGGCCGTCAATCAGTCATCAGCTGATTTACTGGCACCAGTTGACTGCAAGGAAACACGACACTCCCACTCTGGACTGCATCGTCTTGATGTTTTTATTGTTTCAATTCAAAATGTTGAAGTTCACTCGACATTGTTGAAGGAATCTGAATGTATGGCAACTGCCCTTATTCATTTAAAGACCTATCTATTTATTTGCTGTCGTCACATTTATTCACATCCATTAATCTGAGTTTTGACAAAGGGATCGACAGTCAGAGGGTTCATCAGATGGATCAGTTCTCCTACAACGGCGACACCTGGTGGCAGGAAAGGTCAAGAGAAACAGCTGTGTATGCACAATAATGAAGTAATGTATTCTGGACAAATAGGATCGGCTGCAGAAGAAGAGAAACAACTTTACAGAAACATCCAGCAGCCATGGAGACAAACATCAGGTCGACAGCAAGTCATCAGGAGCACAAGCAGGAAGTGGCGGTCAGGCCATTATGTTTGACTGACAGCCGGAGACACTCGGCGACAAACATGAAGACAGAAGGATTAAGGGTGAGAGTCCAGCTCAGAGTCTCACGGTTTCTTCAACTCAGCCAAAGAATTAGCGCCAACCCAAAGTCCAACATGTAGCGGCTGAGAGAAGGAGGTCTGGACTCTGTGGAGGAGCTCCATGGTTCCAGAGACGCTGTAGAAGGACAGAAGACCTGCCCTGTGGTCCAGGTACACTCCCACTCTGGAGGACTGAGGACCTGAGATAAAAGTCCCGATGCTGTTGTGATAAAACCAATGTCTACCAGGGTAGCAAAACAAACCCCAGGACATGTTGTTTGATCCAAATTTACTTTTCTTTGACCCTCTCCTGATGTCCCTGTAGGCCACTGCTACACCAACCTCCAACTCTCCGCCTCTCCAATGCCCTGCTGCTCCCCACTCCACCTCCCAGTAGCATCGTCCAGTCAGACTCTCTCTGCTCAGGACCTGCTGACAGCCAGTGAATCTGTCTGGATGATCACAATAAGACTGAACTTCCTTCATGTTTGTCACTTTTCTGCCCTCGTCATATAAGAACAGAGAGCGGCTTGCTGTGTTTGGATCCAGAGTGAGTTGACGGGAATATCGGAGGAAGTCCTCTCTGCTCCTGGGTTGTGGTTGTGGTTGTGGTTGTGGTTCTGGCAGTAGAACATCAACTTTGCTCACTGTCCATGAGATGTTTGTCGGAGTTTCCATCAGAACTTGCTGTATTTTATCTCTCAGCTTGGTCACAGCTGCTGCCACGTCCTCATAGTATCTCAGAGGACGGATCTTCAGGCTGGAGGAGTCTGGAAACGGACTGAGTGCTGGCAGTGAGGAGAACCTGTGGAGAAACTGGCTGTGGTCCAGTGTCTGTGAGATGTTCTCCAGCTCAGCGTCTCTCCTCTTCAGCTCCATCATCTCCTGCTCCAGCTTCTTCTGAAGCTCTTTGACTCGACTCACTTCTGCCCCCTGTGTGGATCTGACCTGCTGCTGCACCTCAGAGCGTCTTTTCTCCAGCAGATGGCTCATCTGGATGAAGACGTCCTCGCTGTCCTTCACTGCCTTATCAGCACAACTGTTGATGGACGTTGCCTTCTTCTGAAGCTCCTTCAGGTCTCCCTCTCTGTGCTGGATCTTCTGCTGGATCTTCTGCCTGGTCTTCTCCAGCTCTCTCTGCCTCTCCGTCCTCTCTGCTGCTGCTGCCACAATGTGGTGACCTTGATGTTCATCCATAGTGCAGAGATAACAGATGTTCTGCTGATCAGTGCGGCAGAATATCTTCATCACCTCATCGTGACGAGTGCAGATGTTCTCCTGGAGCTGCTGGCTGGGTTCCACCAGCTTGTGCTTCTTAAACGCTGAAGAGTGAAGATGAGGCTGGAGGTGAGAGTCACAGAAGGAGGCCCGACAGACCAGACAGGACTTGAGGGCCTTCAGCTTCCTCCCAGTGCAGACATCACAGGCCACATCTCCTGCTCCAGCAGCGTAGCAGTGATCAGCAGGAGCAGCTTGGAGTCCAGTCTTCTCCAGCTTCTCCAATAAAGCTCCTACCATGGTTTTCTTGCTGCTACTGCAGTGGTGTCCACAGGGAGTAGTCACCAGATCCTTCGGAAGATCCCCACAGATGGAACAAGCCGAGGTTTCTGGGTCCAGCGGAGCTCCTGACTGAGCCATTTCACCTCCGACAGCCACTGACTGACTGACTGAGTCCAAACCAGTTAGACACCCCAGAGTGCACCTGGGGCAGGGCTCACAATCCAGACTCATTCCAGGTAGGGGAGTGTCGGCATGTGTGTGTGTGTGTGTGTGTGTGTGTGTGTGTGTGTGTGTGTGTCGCAGGGCAGCAGCAGATGACGCTGCATCAGGAGGTAAAACCAACAAGATCCTGACGTTCCCAGACGAGACTCCACTGAGGATCTTCCATCCTCCCGACGGGAGGGGGCGGGGCTTCCGCCTCCTGCAAGCAGCGATGCTGCCGTGATCACTCCGGAGAGACAGAGAGACAGAGAGAGAGAGAGAGAGGGAGAAAGAGACAGAGAGACAGAGCGAGAGAGTGAGAGAGAGAGAGAGAGAGAGAGAGAGAGAGAGAGAGAGGGAGAGAGAGAGAGGGAGAGGGAGAGAGAGAGAGAGAGAAAGAGAGAGAGGGAGAGACAGGGAGAGAGAGAAAGAGGGAGAGAGAGAGAGAGAAGGAGGGAGAGAGAGAGCACCAAGGTCGTGTGAGCGAGCAAGCGAGAGAATCTTCTCCTTCCAATTATTCAATCTCATTCACCGGTGCTGGTGTTGCATGCTGGGTAATCTCAGCAGGATCGATGGGAGCCTCCGGTTTCCCAGAGGAAACATCTTTCTTCTCTTTGGCTTTTTTTTTTTTTTTTCATCCCGTTCACCGCGTGTGTTCGTTTTTCCAGCTCCGTCAGTCGTGACCTTCTTGGTGAAAGGAGGTGAAGAAGGTCCGTGATTCATATTTTCCAAAGGTGTAAACAATCTTCCTGGTCGGCTCTTCAAGGGATCTGATATTAAACAGGAAGTGTCAAGACTCTCAACGCCACTCAGAGCAACACGGCAGTTCGGCTTCACCTTCAAACACAAACATCTTTTAACCTTTTGGCTGAGTCTCACCCTCACTCTCACTCTGAGTCTCACCCCCACTCTCATCCTCACCCTCACCCTCACTCTGAGTCTCACCCCCACTCTCATCCTCACCCTCACCCTCACTCTCACTCTGAGTCTCACCCCCACTCTCACCCTCACCCTCACCCTCACCCGCACTCTCACCCTGATCCCTCACTCTGAGTCTCACCTTCACCTTCACTCTCAAAGTCACTCACTGGTCCAGAGTGACTCTCTGGTCCAGAATGACTCTCTGGTCCAGGGGCTCCAGGACACTCCGGAGGCTCTTCTGGTTAAAGGCTTGATGTTATTTCAATTAACTTCCTCTCAGGTGGTAAAAACCCCTGAGATGTTTCACAGGCTCCGCCTCCGCGGCACCGCCAGTCTGATCCGACGTCAGGCATCAATCAGCTGCTGCGTGTCAACGCCATAAACCAGCTGAAGCTCCTCAAGGCCGGCCGCTGTAGTTACTGCGCTGGCGTCGTAAAGTGGGCGGGACAACACAACATCCATCAGTTTCCGTCTTGACGCTCCGAGCGCTCTGGGGATTTTTCCGGCCAGCGGTTAACGAGGCCGCGGGAATCGACTCGTCCGCCTCGTCTCCGACGGATCCAGGTACTTGACTCCTGATCATTTTGCACATCGATTTTTGTTTCTCACAAGGCCGAGCAGAAATGACCACATAAATCTGGAGGAGGAGGAGGAGGAGGTTGGGGAGAAGGTGGAGGAGGAGGAGAAGAAGAAAGGGAGGAGTCAGCAGGTAGAAGAGGAAGTGAAGGGAGAAGGAGGATGAGAGGAAGAGGAGAG
>NW_027466117.1:20000-77500 GCF_046127955.1 Nelusetta ayraudi
TTCATTCATTCATTCATTCATTCATTCATTCATTCTTTCATTCTTTCCTCTTCTTCCCATCCAACAGAAGCAGATCCGCTGCCGCTGCTGCCAGGTGCTAAACAGCGGTCAGCTGGCAAGACGAGCAGCAGAGTGGTGGGGGTGGAGGGGGGGAGTCGGGAGGGGGGGCAGGGGGGGGTTAACAAACAGCGTCCTTCATGACGACCAAAACAATCGTCTTCCCTCCACACAATTAGCGGCCGAGCTCCCACTGGAGCGTCCGTCTGTCCGTCTGGCCGTCTGTCCAGGATCCAATCACAGCTGCTGGCTGAGCTCCCCGGTCACGTGACCACAGGCCACATCTGGGAACACTTTCCAAGGATTTTCTTTCTTCTTCACACTTTTTGTTCGCCAATCATCCGGAGGGAAAAAAAAAAAAAAACTTTGTCTCCGCGCCAGAAGAAAGAGCTCGGCTTCACGGAGCGGATCTCGGCATTTTGATCTCATTTTTCAGCCGCTCTTCAGATTCCCACGAGGCAACGCTGCCTTTTTCACATCCCCCACGCCGGTCTCGGGCATCGCTACGGATTCGGGACAACGGCCGTGACGGACAAACGCAGATCACCGCGTTGATCGCTGCTCAGAAACCTGCTGATGACACCGATCACAGGGCTAATGAGTCCCACTTAGCAACAGCAGCAGCGGGTGTGGTGTTGGTGGTGGTGGTGGAGGTGGTGGTGGTGGAGGTGGAGGCTGCTCATCCCAGAGTGATTACGGCCCATTAGAAGCACATCTGCCACCGAAGAGCGGCGTGGAAGCTGCGGATGCGTCGTCCGTGTTGCTGTTTGCACGGTGATCATTTGGAAGACGGTCGGTCGCAGCGAACCACCGCCTCAAGGAAGATATGGAAGATTCAGTCAGTCAGTCAGTCAGTCAGTCAGTCAGTCAGTCAGTCACTCAGCTGATTGAAAGCCATCAGGGTCTGGTGGTTACGTCCACTTGTGGATCCCGACATCAAAAACCTGGAAGACCTTCTTCCCGCCTCCCCAGTTCTCATTGGACATCCATCAGGTGGTCGGCTGCGTCAAACAGGGAGTCCTGTGGAGGACGAGGAGGGTCTCCTCTGGTCTCCACTGGTCCCCTCTGGTCTCCTCTGGTCCCCACTGGTCTCCTCTGGTCCCCACTGGTCTCCTCTGGTCCCCTCTGGTCTCCTCTGGTCTCCACTGGTCTCCTCTGGTCCCCACTGGTCTCCTCTGGTCTCCTCTGGTCTCCACTGGTCTCCTCTGGTCCCCACTGGTCTCCTCTGGTCTCCTCTGGTCTCCTCTGGTCTCCACTGGTCTCCTCTGGTCCCCACTGGTCTCCTCTGGTCTCCTCTGGTCTCCTCTGGTCCCCACTGGTCTCCTCTGGTCTCCTCTGGTCCCCACTGGACACCACGGCTGTGAGGTGACTGCCGGGTCCCTCGCACCCAGACTCATTAGCAGGGATTTAAGGTTCTCCGGCGCCCCCACCTGGAGAACAGGCAAGGAGCAGGGAGTGAATCCCAGCTGTGAAGTCCTGGAGGTCTTCCAGGCCTGCGGGGGGCGCTGCTGAGGCCAGGCAAGGTCTTGGATCTGATCTCAGGATGATATTTTACAGGCTGCTGAACTTTGATGCGTATCTCAGGTGGGGAAATGAAACACGAGTGTTGTTGTTTCTCTGCTGAGGTTCTGAGGCGAGTGTGAACGACTCGAACCCAGACCAACTGCAGCTGGCCGCTCTGTTTGTCACCTGTCGGGAGAGCGTTGGACTGTGAGCATCCACCGTCGTTTGTCCACCTTCGAGGTCGCCAAGGTCGGCGCTAATGGACCAATGGCGTGGAGTGGGAGGAAGGTCGGCGAAGGGGGGGGGAGTCACCTGGGGAATAATTAGACACGACAACCGAAAAGCCCAACGATCAATTAGAGTCCTGCACACATGAAGGAGTGACCGGGTGCGATGAGGGGGCGGAGCCACGGTCGGTTCGAGGTCGGAGCGAAGACAGACGACGTCCTATTGAACCGAAGGAGGAAAAAAAAACAGCTGATTACATTCCTGTCACTAGGGGGAGTCGGCTTGGGACGCAGCGGTGTACGCTGGGTAAACACACAGCTCAGGCTACACTCGTTGTTGTCGTCACCTGCCATCCAACCTGACCTCTGACCTCTCATAACCCCTCAGTGCGTGCAGCAGGAACACAGGAAGTGCGTAGCACCTGGACACTGTAGCAGCGTCCAGGTTCTGAACCACCGTTTGATTCCCTGCTGCTGCTGCTGCTGCTGCTGCTGCTGCTGCTGCACCTGCCGGGGTTTCAAAGGCTCAGCGGCGGCAGATTGAAGATCAAACCTGCCCAGAGGATCCAGGAGCGCCGACATGCAAATCAACCCCCCTGGAAGCATCAAAAGACGCCTTCCACTTCCACTAGGACCAACTGGTTGCCGCTGCCGCCGCCGCCGCCACCGCCCCTGCCGCAGTTGAAGAAGTGGAGATTTCCGACGGTCGTAAACACACCGCTGCAGCTCTTCCATCAACTGCCAGCGTGGACGCCTCTTCCGTCCTTGTCCGCTCAGCAGGCCGACCATGTAAATCGATAGATCTCCCGCCTGCCAGCCGAGGCCGAGGACTCGTCTAGTGGGTGGGGGGGGCGGGGTGGGGGGTGTTTGGATCTGCTCAGAGGAGACGGTGGAACACACACAGGCAGACACACAACCAGCAGGAGGTACAGCAGCAAGACTGTCAATGATTCCAAACCACCCAATCATCTTCCTCAAATGTATTTATTTATTTTAAACAATATTTTTATTCTCTCCCTCTCTCTCTCTCTCTCTCTCTCTCCAGTGTGTGAGATGCATCCCTTCGTCGGCTGTGTGGCAACACTCGACATCATCTTCACCCGACCTGAAGCCCAAGCTACAAACCCCCCACACACACACACACCCTCTGGAAGTGTTCCAACATTCTCGCTCCACCGCCGCGAGGCTGTCGTCGCTTTTCACAGCTTTGCATTCCGACAGCGAGGCGAGCGAGGAGGTGCGGAGGTGAGGAGGTGAGGAGGTGACTCGGCGTCCGGCCGCATCAATCCAAACTTTGTCACTTAATCCTCAGTGGACGAGCTCCAGTCAGCCCCTCATGTCCACGACCGACCGACCGACCGACCGAGCGGCCAAGGGTTCAAGTTCAACCCACCTCTGCTGCTGCTGCTGCTGCTGCCAACGCAGACACCAGACCACCTGACCACCACCAGACCACCTGACCACCACCAGACCACCTCCCAAAATGACATCGACAACATATATGAGACAACAAAAAGTACCAAATGACCTAAAAGATTGATCATTTTTTTTAAAGGCTTCAACACCAGGGGGCGCCTTACGCAACCACGTACGGTTCGTGGCGTACGCCTAGAACAGCCCCCAGTCAGACAGGGAGGTCACTTGTCCCACGAGCCAAAATCTATCTCAGAATTCACTTCCAGTGTTTTTCTATCGCTAGTCGACTTGTGATTGGTCGACTTGTGATTGGTCGATGGCGACCGCGACGATTGAGATGCCGTGAATGCTGATCAGCCATCAGTCCTCGGGAGGAACTCGCTGGCATGCGTTAAATAATTCACTTTGTTAACCTTTCCCGCAGGTCTCCAACAGGGGGCAGAGTGCCGACGTGGCCGCCGCCCCGCCACCGACCGACGGAATTTTAATGGATTTTGTGGAGCGCGGCGGCGCTCCGGATGGTGCGAAGGCGAGGAAGAGGAGGTAAAGTTGTGGTATTAAAAGAAGCAGACATCTTTGCATTACATTTCAAGTGGTTGATGACTCAGCAACGACACCTTTGTATTCTCCAAACATCGTGGGTTCGTGTTGCAAGAAAATCCTTTGCTTTTGTTTTTTCTTCAGGGTTCAGGAGACGAGGAAAGGCTGCGGCGAGGAGAATCCCGGCACCGCCTCCGTCTTTGTCTGAAGGACGCCACCAACCCCCACCCCCACCACCTCCACCCTTCTCCCTCCCCCCCATCCTTCCTCCCTCCCTCCCTCCCCCCTCCGAGGTGAACGTGGCAGTCGGGAGGGAAAAAAAAAAAAAAACTCTGCGTCTGACAATCTGTCGACGACTGTGTTTGCTCTGCCTGATCCGCTAACGGCCGAGGATTTGTGGGTACACGGTGACGGACGGACGGACGGACGCAGAGACTCTGCAAACAGTCGCGGCAGGCGGAAGGAAGGACGGACGGACGGACGAATGGACGGAAGGACGGGCAGACGGGCGGCAGGACTGCGATCGGATTGTGAAACTGAGTCTGGGCTGCAGAATGTGAAGATAAACAGAAAACAGATGAACGCTAAAAAAATAAAATAAAAAAATCAGAGAGTAAAAAAGTTACCCAAAAGTCAAAAGCCTCTTCCTGTTCTTTCTTTTGGGAGGGGTGTGGGGGGGGGGGGGGTGTGGGGGGGGGTTGTGCTGTATTGATTGTTTATTGGCAGAGCAGTCGGGCCAAAGTTATGCTGCCAAAGATTCGACCTCGCAGCTTCATTTGACTGTTTGGGGTTTTTTTTTTCCATTTCACCCGACTTCATCGACTTCACCTTCACCTTCACTTCATTAATCACACTGGTCCAATCAGAGCGACTGTCCATCCGCCCTCAGGATGGCGCTGTGTTGAAACATCAAATTACCTGAGCCGTCTGCTCGCCCTCCATTAGCCCTCTGTTAGCTGCTCTGTGGGCTCCACCCACCTTCTCAACCTTCAACTGAGGGAAACAGGAGGACAGACGTCGTGTTATGAGGAAGTTCAAAAAATAAGAAGAAGAATTTGAAGTGGTTAGCGTGTAGTTGACCAATCGGGTCGCAGGATTCTTCAAAATGTTGGAACTACTGGCAGAAGGTTGTGGGACAGCGAAAGGAAGCAATACTTGACTTTGATGTATTTCATATTAAAAGCCACCAATTAAAAAATACTTTAAAATGATCATTACGTTTACAATCCACTCATACTAGAAGTCATCGTGAGGAAAAATAATTCTTCTTCTTTGCTTCCAGAATCATGAGGCTGAGACTGGTGGGAGGGGAGTAAAACTGTATGAGTATAGTGTATAGTGTATAGAGTATAGAGTATAGAGTATAGTGTATAGAGTATAGTGTACAGAGTATAGAGTATAGTGTATAGAGTATAGAGTATAGTGTATAGAGTATAGTGTATAGAGTATAGAGTATAGAGTATAGTGTATAGAGTATAGAGTATAGAGTATAGTGTATAGAGTATAGTGTACAGAGTATAGAGTATAGTGTATAGAGTATAGTGTATAGAGTATAGAGTATAGTGTATAGAGTATAGTGTATAGAGTATAGAGTATAGAGTATAGTGTATAGAGTATAGTGTATAGTGTATAGAGTATAGTGTATAGAGTATAGTGTATAGAGTATAGAGTATAGTGTATAGAGTATAGTGTATAGAGTATAGAGTATAGAGTATAGTGTATAGAGTATAGTGTATAGTGTATAGAGTATAGTGTATAGAGTATAGTGTATAGTGTATAGTGTATAGAGTATAGTGTATAGTGTATAGAGTATAGAGTATAGTGTATAGTGTATAGAGTATAGAGTATAGAGTATAGTGTATAGAGTATAGTGTATAGTGTATAGAGTATAGTGTATAGAGTATAGAGTATAGTGTATAGAGTATAGTGTATAGAGTATAGTGTATAGAGTATAGTGTGTAGAGTATAGTGTATAGAGTATAGTGTATAGAGTATAGTGTATAGAGTATAGAGTATAGAGTATAGTGTATAGAGTATAGTGTATAGAGTATAGTGTATAGTGTATAGAGTATAGAGTATAGTGTATAGTGTATAGAGTATAGAGTATAGAGTATAGTGTATAGAGTATAGTGTATAGTGTATAGAGTATAGTGTATAGAGTATAGAGTATAGTGTATAGTGTATAGAGTATAGAGTATAGTGTATAGTGTATAGAGTATAGAGTATAGAGTATAGTGTATAGAGTATAGTGTATAGTGTATAGAGTATAGTGTATAGAGTATAGAGTATAGTGTATAGAGTATAGTGTATAGAGTATAGTGTATAGAGTATAGTGTGTAGAGTATAGTGTATAGAGTATAGTGTGTAGAGTATAGTGTATAGAGTATAGTGTATAGAGTATAGTGTGTAGAGTATAGTGTATAGAGTATAGTGTATAGAGTATAGTGTATAGAGTATAGTGTGTAGAGTATAGTGTATAGTGTATAGAGTATAGAGTATAGTGTATAGAGTATAGAGTATAGTGTATAGAGTATAGTGTGTAGAGTATAGTGTATAGAGTATAGTGTATAGAGTATAGTGTGTAGAGTATAGTGTATAGAGTATAGTGTATAGAGTATAGTGTATAGAGTATAGTGTGTAGAGTATAGTGTATAGTGTATAGAGTATAGAGTATAGTGTATAGAGTATAGTGTATAGAGTATAGTGTATAGAGTAGTCACTAGGTGCGATGGTTGTAAATGATGCAGCGACGCTGCGGCGACGGACAGACGGAGGTTGAAAAGCAAACATTTGTCGACAATTTGGCCAGAAGAGGTTCTTTTTGGCACAGCCGCAGCTTGAATAAATAGGAGGAGGAGGAGGAGGAGGAGGAGGAGGAGAAAATCCCCGCAAGTTGACGGAATGGGAACAATTAGGATATATATTATATATGAGGATATATATTAGCTGTGATGGAGGGATGAACAATGATGAATGGATGATGAATGGTGGATGGATGATAGAGTGATGGGTGACGGATGGATGATGACAGAGGGATGGATGGAGGGTTGAAGATGGATGGATGGATGGACGTATCCAATCAGAGTGGGTGGGCGGGGCCTGGCTGTTCAAAGAGCTTCGCACTCATCCATCCTCATCCTCCCCGAAACACTTTGGGCTCTAAATCTCTTCCCGGAGAGACTTCTGCTAGGCCCCTCCCCCACCCCGCCCTCTCCCTTCCCCCCGGCGGCGGTACTAATAAACCTCGCGTGCACCGAGGAGGGAAGCGAGAGGTCATTAAACCAGAAAAAAAAAAAAAAGGGGGGGGGGGGAAATTAAAAGGAAGCCATCTGTCAGGAGACGAGGAGGCGACACCTGGCCGCTAACGACTTCCAGAGCCGCGGCTTGGAGAACATCAAACGTGGCTGAAGTCGGCGAGGAAGAGGAGGAGAGAGAGAGAGAGAGAGAGAGAGAGAGGGCCGGGCGGCCAAGGACGAAGATTTCAACACAATCCTGTCTTGTCTCGCCGCCGCCGCCGCCGCCATCGCCGTGTTTCACCGCCGCTGCGGCCTCAGACTCCTCCCCCTGGCATTAGCCACAAGGTGAGCGCAACCTCTGCAGCCGCCACACGGTGGCAGACTGCGAAAACTTGACCCGCTAACAAGCGCCGGGCGAGCCAGAGCGGGACGCCAGGTGTGTGTGTGTGTGTGTGTGTGTGTGTGTGTGTGTGTGTGTGTGTGTCGCTGATTCCCACCTTCACTCAGTCAGTGAGTGAGCGGTGAATGGCGGCTGACAGCCAATGAATCACCGACTCACCTGCAGGGGGCGTCTGATCAGCACCAGGAGGAGTGGAGAGGAAATAATCAGAGCGACTGAAAGGCGCAGCGGTCTCTCCCGCAGCGCTCTTCTTCTCTGCTTCCTTACAGGCTGCAAATAACGAGCAACACTGCCCCCCTCAGGGCTCAGTCAGTACTGCACTGCAGGTGCAGCTCAGCATGTAGCGGCCAGAGTGCCACTTTACAGCAACAAGCAACGCGACGCTCAAGTTTGTGCGTCAACGACATTTTGTTGTCGACGTCATTGATTGCGTCGTCTAACCCGTTACATCGACCAATCACTGCAGCCCCAAACAATTGCTGGCCAGCGCCCCCCCCCACCATAAACCTTCTGGAGATCAACCAGCAGAAAACAAACATCAGAGCCACCTGCTGCTGCTGCTGCTGCTGCTGCTGCTGCATATAAACCAGGAGGCCGTTAAACACGCTGCCAAATAATTAAAACCTGACAAGTTTGTTTTATGCTTCTTTTTTTTTTGCTTTCCAATTACGGCCGCCCATCGTACTGTACACACCAGGGCAGAGGGCGAACCAAATTACAGCGGAGGAGGAGCAGCCGGGTCGAGGCTGCCAGCCAGAATAATAAGAATATTCCCAAAAAAAAATAAAGCTCACACCTCTCTGACGTCAATAAGGAGGCAAAAACTGTTGAGGTGCTTCTAGAAAGATGGAGGGAGGGAGGGAGAGAGAGAGAGAGAGAGAGTCATTACCTGGAGAGCAGCTCCGGCAGGGACTGTGTGAAATTGTGCAGCCGTGTGACTAAAGCTGCGAGCGCCGCCGCCGCCGCCACCACCGCCGCTCTGATTTATACTTCCAATTCCCAGCAGGGGGCTTAACTGGCACCGCCACAAACTGGGCCGCGTTCCGCTCGGAACCAGGCCATCGCAGCGGCCGTCATTTAGAACAGTCCAGATTTATATATACATATACACACACACACACACACACACACACACATATGTTTATATGACTGGGTTTTTTTTATGGATGTCACGCTGTAAGTACAGAACATTGATGACCAAGACATTTTTTTTTTTATAACCTTTTTTATCACCGACATTAAATGTTAAATGCATTTAAGTATAGATTACAAGAAAGAGGAATTTAGATGGTCTGTGTGTGTGTCTGTGTGTAATATATATTTATGAATATCTCACACACACACACACACACACACACACACACACACACACACACACACACACACACACACACACACACACACACACACACACACACACACACACAGCAGTGTTTAATGCCAGATAGTAAAGTTGTTTGCAGAAGAGTTCTACTGAACTGAACCATCGTCTCTCTTCTCTGACCCTCAGCAGCTTCAAGTGTTTTTTTTTTTTTAAAAGTGCATTCATGGCGAGAAAGAAACCTCGAAAAAAAAATACGACAAACTTTACAAACAGATTTAAAAAAAAAAAAAAAAAAAAAGTGTCAGGATGTTTCTAAGCAGGAAAAGTAAAATAAAAATAAAGTGCACAACTCTGAGGAGGAACATGAAGCTTTTATTCGACAGTGAATTATATAAAAAAGAATCAAAACAAAAGGCATTCATAAATAAGTGAATCACACAGCTAAGAAAAAAAAAATAAACGGCAAATAAAAAGAAGGGAACATCGAGACGATGAGGAAGGAAAATCACTTGATTGTCAGTTTGAAGACTCGCATCAGTTCCACAACGCGAGTCAAAGGAAAGGCACATTGGAGAGCCACCGCAACACAACTGAGTTATTACCGATCATTACCACAGACACGCCCTCATCCCCTGCCGCAGCTGCAGCGTCGCACCTGCGGGTTAAATCACTGAGACGAGTGAAGGAAAAGCAAACCACCTGCAGCAGATGAAAATGAGATGAAATTCAACAATTTAAAGGTCCCATATTATCCCCAAAAAGACAAAAAAAAAAAATTTTTCACCGGTGACTTTTAGCAGTGATTAGTGTCAATCCCGTCAGTCAGTGAGGTGTGAAAAGCCCCTCTTAACCTCGTCATCGTGTGGCTATCAGCCCTCTGTGATGTCACAAAGGGCAGCGGCACCTTCCCCAGGCGAGTGACCGCACACCCACCAGCTAGCCGTTGGCTCCGCCCTCCTGAAACCGACCCGTTTGCGTCTCCCTGCCCAACATGTTGAGGGAGCGGTGGGCCGGATCCGTTTGGGCTGTAAACAGAGGGCTAAATATTCTGCTGCTGGGACATCCTGGAAGTTTGGATGATAGAAATGAAAGCAAAGCTGCTCCACTCACTCACCGGCACGATGACGACTTAAAACAGGCTAGGAAACGGAAAAAAAAAAACGGAAATGCAAACAGCAAACAGGTCAGACAGACAAAAAAACAAGGAAAGTGCAGGAACGTTGTGCAGTTGTGTTTGTGCAGTTGTGTTGTCCCTTCAGGGTGCAGCGGAAGGCAGCAGGTTGGTGCGGTGAGCAAACTGTTACAATCCACAGGTTCAAAAGTAACAAGGAAAATGAAAAAAATTCCACGGAATTCACGACAAAAAGCCACGCTGACCAATGAAGGCAAAGTGTACACTGGGTGATGAACGCAAAGACAGAAAAGCCTCGTAAAACTCTCCAGCAGGCCGGCGCCACCTACAGGAAAGATCCAGAGTGTGAGCAGCCGGCTCAATGGCTCCCCCTGCAGGCTCCCGTCTGTCCGCCCGCGTTTCAACTGGCAGCCGTCGCACTGCGACTTGGTGTTCTCTGTTAAGTTTGTTTTGTGTTTGTTTCCTGCTGCCATACCAGCAGCCGCCACTAGGCTGGCAACGAGAGGAGGCCGCTGCGCAAGCACAGTTCCATCTGTCGGGAGGGGGAAAAAAAGAAATTGCGCCACCTGCTGTTTGGACTCGGAGTTGTCGTGCAGCCAAGCTAGTTGTGGTTTTGGTGTTTTCGCCAAGTAGCGGTGAACCAGTTTCAACATTCTCTTAAACACATGAAGGATGGTGGACCATATTTATCAAGTCGCAAATTCAGGAACGGAACAAAAAAAAAAATATTTAAAAATTTTAAAATTTCCCTTTTTCTCTCCCCGCCGATTGATGCCGAGACTCCAGCCAGCTTCAAATCAAACACCACTTGGTCCCTTTGAACCCGACTGAAGAGTTAATCAGGTTCCTAATCACATCAATAACGCTCCAGTTAAAAAGGCACAGCGTCCGTCCGTCCGTCCGTCCGTCCGGCCAATCACAGCGACCCTCTCACTTGCGGGTCTCGCTCAGCACGATGTTGACGGTGACGAAGACGAGGGAGGAGGCGGCCCACAGCAGCACGAACCAAACCCAGGCCACGTGGCGGAACGGCGAGCGGTGCTTGTTGACGGCGTCGCGCTCCACCACGGGCTCCAGGTGGCGCCGGCCGTAGTACACCAGGCAGGCCGGCGTGACGTACTGGATGCCCGTGCCGGCGTAGGCGCCCGTGATGCCCACCAGCGACTCCAGGTTGTGCGTGAAGAAGGCCACCAGGATGGGCGGGGCCAGCGTGAGCACCGGGAAGAAGACGCGGTCCACCAGCCAGGGGTAGGGGGCGCCGCCCTCCCGGTGGAACAGCGTCTTCCAGTTGTTGCGCAGCGTGACGGCGATGATGGGGAAGTTGGTGCTGATGGTGAAGACGGGGAAGAGGCCCAGGAAGTAGCGCAGCGCCGCCACGTCCAGCACGCCGCAGTTGTCGGTGAAGTTGAGCGTGTACATGTCGTGCAGCAGCGAGCTGTCGAAGCAGAAGACGGCGGTGAGCGACAGCAGCACGTAGAAGCCCAGGATGAGGGCGTAGTCGGCCAGCACCAGCGAGCCCACGCGCCGCTTGTCGGCGATGGGCGTGAGCAGCGAGGGCAGCGAGTGCTGGCACATGAAGGAGTACACGCACACGCCAAACAGGTTGGGCACGCCGGCCAGGGCGGCGGGCGGCGGGCGGCCCTCGCCGGCGCCCTTCCCGATGCGGACCAGCGCCAAGACGATCATCATGACGAAGGCTGCGGAGAGAAGAGGAGACAAGAGGAGGTGACCGGACGGGAGGAGGCGGGGCCCAGACGTTAGCAGCTAGCGAGCTAGCGAGGGATCGAGAGCTGCCTTTCCGAGACAGGTGTTGGCAAAATAAAAGCCCGCCAGATCTTTTTACGAGAATTACGCGCGCTTCTGTATTGTTTTTACGTTTTGTTTGCTGTAGTACCTCGGGCGACCACTGGGAAAAACCCGCTATGCCAGATGAAAACTGGCCAGAAGCCATCGACTTGAGTCCTGTACTTCTTCAAGAAAATAACCATAAAAAGTCAACAAAAACTAAAAAGATAATAATACCATAACAATAATAATAATAACAACAATGACGAAGAAGAGTAGGAAGAAGAAGAAGAAGAAGAAGAAGAAGAAGAAGAAGAAGAAGAAGAAGAAGAAGAGGTATTTTGCTCAGATGTGGCTGTGGCTAACTAGCGTGGGCGGGGCCAGCCGGCTCTCTAAATCAAAGTCGAGGCCATTTCCCCATCAACTCCATTCTTTCCGGTTCCGGGCGGCGACAGCCGGAAAGCCCAGTCCCATGATATTCCCAGTGGAGGACCAGGTGACGCCTCCCCCTGGCGCCCGCCCGCCCACCTGCAAACCCGATTCGCCGAGGTGCCAAGTCGGGCAAACTGGGGCGCCGAGCGTATCTAAACAAGACCTTTGTGGAAAAGCGTGAGGGCGGTTTCCTCCACATCACACACACACACACACACACACACACACACACACACACACACACACACACACACACACACACACACACACACACACACACACACACACATGCATAATGGGCTGTGACACCAGGACTTAGTCACAGCCCACTGATGGCCGCCCGCCAGCGCACGCCGCTCGCTGACTTTCATCACCGTCCTCTCAACGCAGGGTGACACTAAGCAGGAAGTGGCACTCGCACCATCATTGGCTACACATGTGCAGCAAATCTCTCTATATCACACGGTGGCATGCAGCACCAGCGGCTGTAATGCATTAACTGGAAGAGCAACCCCCCCCCCCCATCCTTCAGATCTTCCGGGGTGGGCTGCAGAAGAAGAAGCAGGAAGTTCTGGGCGACCGGGCGCAACTCTGGCTGCGCCACTTTAGCGGACGTCAGGCGGAGCAAATTCACTCCAATTATGGGAGGACGGAGCAGCGCAAAGTCAAGTGTGTGTGTGTGTGTGTGTGGGGTGGGGGGGGCCGCCACAGCAGAGGGGAAGCATCTGGGAAAATATGAGCGAGAACGGAGGCGAGGTGTCCGAGGAGAGATTAGCAGAGAAATATGATGGCCGCCTTCAAGCCTCATTGTTTGATTATTCATGACATTGCAGGTTTAAGAGCCGTCAAGGTCGAGGGGTCGGAAACCAGGGGGAAAGAAAAAAAATCCACCTGGCGACAGAGAAAACAGAGGAGAGCGCAGCGCAGAGTCGGACAGCAGCTCGGAAAATAAAAACAAAAGGACAATTTTTTTTGGGGGTGGAACAGTTTGCAATTGCATGACTGAAATGATCAGCGTGTTAGCGATAAGGAGACAACAGTGGTTCCAATCAGCGGCAGTGACCTCAAACTGCATGGTGATGTTTGGGGAGTCTCCCATCAGCTGGGCTTCCATCACAGGCTGTTGCAAAGGTCATAACCTCTGCGCCATATTTGACACGTTTTCCCAACTTGACTTGTTCCCATCGCCAGTTCATTGCCACACTCGGGTGTTATTTATTATTATATTTATTATTGCAATCCCAGGCGCCGTGGGAAGCGCTGCAAATCAAGGCGAGGAAAAATCAACAACTGAAAACACCGGTTTACTTTTGGACGCACGACCTGAAGAGGCCGAGTGGCAACAGCTTTACAGGACCAGTAGACTTTAATGAAAGGTGCACACCTCCTCCTTCACCTCTTCCTTCACCTCCTGCCTTCACCTCCTCCTTCACCTCCTCCTTCACCTCCTGCCTTCACCTCCTCCTTCACCTCCTCCTTCACCTCCTGTCTTCACCTCCTGCCTTCACCTCCTCCTTCACCTCCTCCTTCACTTCCTGCCTTCACCTCCTCCTTCACCTCCTGCCATCACCTCCTGCCATCACCTCCTGTCTTCACCTCCTCCTTCACCTCCTCCTTCACCTCCTGTCTTCACCTCCTCCTTCACCTCCTCCTTCACCTCCTGCCATCACCTCCTGCCATCACCTCCTGTCTTCACCTCCTGCCTTCACCTCCTCCTTCACTTCCTGCCTTCACCTCCTCCTTCACCTCCTCCTTCACCTCCTCCTTCACCTCCTGCCTTCACTTCCTGCCTTCACCTCCTCCTTCACCTCCTGCCATCACCTCCTGCCATCACCTCCTGCCTTCACTTCCTGCCTTCACCTCCTCCTTCACTTCCTGTCTTCACCTCCTGCCTTCACTTCCTGCCTTCACCTCCTCCTTCACCTCCTGTCTTCACCTCCTCCTTCACCTCCTGCCTTCACCTCCTGCCTTCACCTCCTCCTTCACTTCCTGTCTTCACCTCCTGCCTTCACTTCCTGCCTTCACCTCCTCCTTCACCTCCTGTCTTCACCTCCTCCTTCACCTCCTGCCTTCACCTCCTCCTTCACCTCCTGTCTTCACCTCCTCCTTCACCTCCTCCTTCACCTCCTCCTTCACCTCCTGCCTTCAACTCCTGTCTTCACCTCCTGCCATCACCTCCTCCCTTCACCTCCTGCCTTCACCTCCTGCCTTCACACCTCCAACACCCTCAGTGTCAACTCGCACCACTGCGCCAAAACCCTGCTGCAACAAGTGGCTCCAATATTTCAGAGCATCTTTGGCTCGGCTCCAATGTAATCTCAGCCTCCCAGGAAAGCACTGAGGAGGAGAGTGCAACACACACACACACACACACGCACACACACAAGCCCACTGTCCTAATGTGGGCGGAGTCACGGGCAACACACCAACCTTCAAGGACACACACACACACACACGTGCAGGGGGCGGAGGAGGGGCAGGGGGAGGAAGAGGAGGAGGCGCAGGAGGAGGAGCAGGAGCAGGAGCAGGAGCAGGAGCCGCAGCAGGAGCAGGAGCAGGAGCAGCAGGAGGAGGAGGAGCAGGAGCAGGAAGAGGAGCAGGAGCAGGAGGAGGAGCAGCAGCAGGAGCAGCAGGAGCAGCAGGAGCAGCAGGAGCAGGAGCAGCAGGAGGAGCAGGAGCAGCAGCAGGAGCAGCAGGAGGAGCAGGAGGAGCAGGAGCAGCAGCAGGAGCAGGAGGAGGAGCAGGAGGAGCAGGAGCAGGAGCGGGAGCAGCAGGAGCAGGAGGAGCAGCTAGAGGAGCAGGAGGAGGAGCAGGAGGAGCAGGAGCAGGAGGAGCAGCAGGAGCAGGAGGAGGTGTTCAGGCCACTGCTTCCTGCATCAATCCAAACACTGGAGATTTTTTTCCTCCTCCAACACAAATACATCCCATTGAACCCCCATAAATGTCAGAGAAAATGAGGCATTTTTCGCAGCACTGAGGTGCAGGAGGTTTTTCAAGCCACTCATGCATTATTAAAACAAACTCTTCATTTTCCGCCCGCTCCTCCACTCCATTCATCAAGCCACCGTTTACCCATCCAGTCTGTGCCAGCGCCCCGCATCAATCTCACTGTCACAACACACACTTCCTTCTTTTATGCCTGTTCATTTCCCTCCCTCCCTCCATCCATCCCTCCGTCCCTGCCTCCCTGTCTCTCTCCGTCCCTCCATCCTTCCCTCCCTCCATCCATCCCTCCGTCCGTCCCTCCATCCCTACCTCTCTCCGTCCCTACATCCTTCCCTCCCTCCATCCATCCCTCCGTCCGTCCCTCCATCCCTACCTCTCTCCGTCCCTACATCCTTCCCTCCCTCCATCCATCCCTACGTCCCTCCCTCCGTCCCTCCATCCCTCCATCCCTCCCTCTCTCCGTCCCTCCATCCTTCCCTCCCTCCATCAATCCATCCGTCCCTCCATTCCTCCCTCTCTCCGTCCCTCCATCCTTCCCTCCCTCCATCAATCCATCCGTCCCTCCATTCCTCCCTCTCTCCGTCCCTCCATCCTTCCCTCCCTCCATCAATCCATCCGTCCCTCCATTCCTCCCTCCCTCCCTCCCTCTCTCCCTCCCTTCGTCCCGACAACCCATCTGTCCCGCCGCCGCTGTCTTATTGCACTTCCTGCGTTTTTTTTTCCTTTATTTCCCCTTCAGAGTTTTTCACACCGTCGTTTTTGCCCTGAAGTGTGTCGAAGACGTGTGAACCAGCGGCACACACACCTGCCGCACGGCTGCACCCCAGGGTGGGGAGGAGGAGAGGGAGGGAGGAGGTGTGGGGGCGAGGGGGGGGGTGCAAGGGGAGGAGGAGAGGGAGGGAGGGAGGAGGTGCAGGGGTGAGAAGGGGGAGGAATAGGAGGAGGAGCAGGTGGATGGAGAAGAGGGTGGAGGTGCAGGAGGAGGAGGAGGAGAGGGGCTTTCACTCGCACAATGAAGAGGATAACGGGGAGGAGGAGGAGGTGGGGGAGGAGGAGGTGGGGTTTAATTAAGAGCGCCTCAGGGTGGTTGGCCACTGATAAAGCTGCTTCTTCCTTTCAACCTTGACTGCAGATTAAGACGCTGCTGCACGTGATGCTGCCCAGAGAGAGAGAGAGAGGGCGCTGCTGCTGCTGCTGCTGCTGCTGCTGCTGCTGCTGCTGCATTAATGAGGGTTAATAAGCGAATCATACTCTCCAATCCTCCAATTACCAAAATTGATTGCATAATAGCTTCTTCCTATTCTTCCTCTTCCTCTTCCTGTTCTTCTTCTTCTTCCTCTTCCTCTTCCTCTTCCTCCTCTTCTTCTTCTTCTTCCTCTTCTTCCTCTTCCTCCTCTTCCTCCTCTTCCTCCTCTTCTTCTTCCTCTTCTTCTTACAAAGGTTTATGCTAATCAGAAGCAGGAGCCTCATTTGTCTTACTTAAGACACACAGGAACTCCACTCTTGAGTTTTCACTTCCAAAGAAATGAAAAATCAGTCAGTCAGTCAGTCAGTCAGGCGGCAGCAGAGGGGGAGGAGGAGAAAGAGGAGGAGGAGATGAGAGATTAAAAAAATCAACATGTCGCACGACTTTTCATTTTGTTCAGAGCTGCAGCAGCTTCTCGTCTCCCCCCCCCCCGATCCTCACGCTGGACGATCAAGCCGCCAGATACAACGTCAGACCACACTTGCTCTTTCTTTGATTGAGCGTTTACCTCCACAGGTGCATGCTGGGAAGGCAGCAGATTGAGCAGCGACACGGCAGAGCGAGAGCTCGTCTGATTTATTTCACCTGGCTGGGGGGACGGCGGCGACCTTGTGAGGAATTCTTCAACTTAACAACCCTAGGGAAGGGGTGGGGGGGTGGGGGGGCGGAGTCTCTTGCTCTCACAGCTGTGTGCAAACAAAGCTGCTGCTGCTGCTTCCAGCCAAGGCTGTGGCACTGTGGGTGTGAAAGCCCAGAGGAGCCGTTGACTGCAGATCCTCCAGCGGCCGAGGCTCGGGAGGAGAGCCCAGCACTCCATTAATGAGTGGGAAACGCTCCGAGGGGGGAGGGGGGGAGAGAGATCAATCTGCAGCGCCACAAATCAGCAGGAAGTGAGCGCTGACGGGAAGGTCAAGGACTCCTCATGGGGGCCAGGGGGCGCTGCTCAGCATCTTCATCCTCACCACCTCACTGGAAGGTCTTGAAGATGCCAAAGGTTTGCATCGACACTGAGAGCAACCGCGAGATTGAGAGCGATTTCTCCACTGACATGCATTAGCATGTACACAGTGATGTAATTATCAAATAAAGGACGACGGATAAAAGAACCATCGAGGTCTTTGAAAAATTCATTGTTAGATTAAGACAGCCGTGAGGCGCAAAGCTAATGTTTTGTTGCAGACAAACTACTGATCAATTTGCAGATCAGTAGTTTGTGAGTTTAAAACAAACAACAGATTTTTTGCAGCCATAATTCTGGTGGTCAAATCTCGCTGAGAATTACATCTGCTGTTGTTTGTTTACGCTTGTTTGTTGTCCAGGACGCTTGTTGTATTTCTCTCTTTGATTACTTGTAAAAAAAAAAAAAAAAAAAAAAAAAAAAAAAAACTCCAGGGGTGATGGAGACGCAGCCAATGAAAACATTTGGTTTTGGAGCGGCGGAGGAAAGCTGACGATGGAATTCCTCCCTTCAGCTCAGCGTGGCCACAGCAGTAAACAAGAGGCGGAGGTTGCGGGACCATAACTAAGGGCTTAGTTAGCGTCCATGGATCCCATCGATCCCGGTTCTTCAAGCTCCGCCTCCTTCATCGCATCAATTTCCCCGCAGCAGCTCCAGACGGTCGCCGGCTCTGTTGTGAAAGCCTCTCCTGGACCGCTGGCTCGGTGGAGACACGCGCCGCACACACACAACTTTCCACTCAAGCAGCCACTGATGGAGAGAGAAACACAACAACCCCTGACCTCCACAAACAATATCTTCAACCCTTGTGTGTGTGTGTTTTTTTTTTCAAAATTGGCAGCTGCCAGGATCCCTGCAGGCGTTTCTCTCGCTCGGTCGGTACACCGTGCTGTGGTGGGGCCAATATAGTGGCGCTAATGGTTGCAGTGAAAATGGAGTTTTATTATGAAAAAAAACGTACTGAGCAATAAAGATTTTGTGCACTCAAAAATAACCTTGAAGGCTTTTTTTTTTTTTTTACTATTATTATTATTTTTATACTTAAAGGGTAAAAAAAACAACTACCAGGTGTGTCCATAAACTAAACGTGAAATCACAGCCACTATTTTTAAGTACCTGATGCAGGTCTTCATCGCCCATCACCGACTTTTATGACCGGACTAAATCTAAAATTAAAAAACAACAACAAAAACAACAAACACCACGTGAGGGCCCTCAACATCCCACCCTCAACCTGCAGCAAGGAAGCAAACTGAACACCTTTAGTCTGTTTCAGATACACAGAAGTCAGGGGGGGGGGAGTTTTCGGACGCCCTTAGAGTTTTTACTCCATTTCCAAATTATTGTCCTGAAATATTTGCTAGAGAGAGAACTTGTGTGACCGATGATAATGTTTTACTGTCAGTAAGAGACAATGAGAAGTGATCCTCTTTGTGCAGCGTGTGGCTGAACCCCCTGCTGGTGACTTCAGGCTTTTCTCTGCCCAACGCTGAGGTTCTGTTCCGCTCCGCTGCCCCATCACCGGACGTAGCGGCTCATCCGCTCCCAGTTACTCCTCCTAATAGAAGACTCATTTCCTCTGCATATCGATCCATCGTGCCACTCGGTCAACAGCGGCCCTCAGACTCCTGACACCCGTCCGTCCGTCCGTCCGTCAGTCCCAGGCGAAGCCCTCCATGCTCTCTCACCGAGTGATTGGGCCGTTAACTCCAACTCCAACTCCTCCTCCTCCTCCTCCTCCTCCTCAATATCAATTAGCAGGAGCTTCCCGCTCGGCTCCCAGCTGAGGGGGCGGAGCCAATATTGACACCTCCTGCAATCAGCAGGCAGGAAATGAAGGGGCTGAGTGTGTGTGTGTGTGTGTGTATCTAAGATGATGACTCACTCTGGGTTACAGTTCCCGTGTTAACGAGGCTGAATCCTCTTCCAACCAGGCCACACACACACACACACACACACACACACACACACACACACACACACACACACTTTTGCAACAATAGAGGTGGGGGGGGAAAGAAAAAAGTAGAAAAACAGAAAAACAGGAAGAGAACGCTCGGTGGAGGAGAGGTGACCACAGCTGAGGAGGCCAGAGGTCAGAGGTCAGGGCAGCGTGCGAGGACCCAACACCTCAGCCAGCTGCTAACACTGACACGCAGCCCCCCCCCGACCTCAACACCGCCCCCCTGAGCCCCTGACCCACCCGTCCACAGGGCAGCGCAGGTGAATAGAAGCGCTGGTGTGAGTGACGGCATGAGGGGAGTGCAGGTCTTTACGTCAGCGCAGGATTCAACAAGAGGAGAAGAAGAAACCGAGAGGAGGAGGAGTGAAGTGCTTTAAAACAAACATATACACACACTAGCATATATACATATATATATATATATATATATATATATACATATACATATGTGTGTGTTTGCCCCAAGAGCAACCATAAATGTATTCAAAAAGCTCATTTGTTTTAAAGCGGCTGATTATAAATGATTTATTTCAGCGTTCTGTTTTAAATATTTATCTATTGTTAGTGTCTGTTCCAATGTTTCATGTCCAATAGAAATTGATCAGTCATGTGACTCCTGACTGGGAGTTTTTGGCGTGACGGGAGGAAACGCAGCGTTTTCTTTCCCTGGCAGATGGTTCTTGATTATATGAGGCTACAATCAGGCCAGGATATCAGGCTACACTATAACCGCTGCCTGGACCTATCAGCTTTCAGCGAGGAGAACGAAGTGACGTTTTTATAGCATCAAGCTAACCATTGGTTCGCCGTCTGACCATGGCGTTGGATGTTCAAATAAATTAAAAACCCTACGTTAAAACCTGAATATTTTTATGTGAAATTTAATACTTAAATTTATACAAAGTGTCTCTGCCAGTAGATGGCGCTAATTTCAGCTGACTTCCCAGGATCCCAGGATGCTTTCAAGGATGCAGACCCTGAATTGAGACACAGCACAGGTTGCAAAGTGTCGCTGGGCTGCCAGGTGAGAGAAGCCGCCGAGTCGGCAGTGGCAGTTGGCGGCGGCGGTGGCAGCCGCCCAGACGGGCAGTTTGTTTTTGCACCTCCCGTCTCCCTGTGAGTGACGGCCCAATCAGGCCGGGGACGGGCTGTCGAGCCTGTCAGGCTGAGGGATGGCAGGAGATGGGAATCAAAGACACGGAGCGGCGCCCTAAACCATGATGGACGGAGCCCAGCGCTGGGAGCCGGCCGGCGGAGGAGGCAGGGTGGGGTGGGGGGGTTTATAAACAAAGGGCGTGGCTCTTACCCATCCAACGCATGAGTGAGGTGAGGATCTGGAGATACTTGGTCTTCTGGGCGTTGAAGAAGATGAAGGGACCCAACAGCAGCGTGAAGATGCTCTGCAGGAGGAGACGACACGGTTAGAGGACAGCGGGGGGGGTATATATTTGTATATATGTACACACATCTGAAAAGACGAGGACAGCAGCAGACTATCCGGCCAGGCAGCAGCCGCAGCAGGAAGCAGTCGGCCGCTGTGAACGATGCTGCAGCTGTTTGCTTGCTGTTGATGCTTTCAATGTGATGCACAGGCTGTGAAAGTGCTGACACGTGTGTACAAATCTGACTGCTGGCGCTTTTTAATGTCTCACAAATTTTATCAATAGTTTTTTTTCCTCCCCCTTGTTGCTTACACTTGTATGTTTTTCTTGTGTTTGCTGTTGTTTTTCATCAAACCAACAAAAGACTTTGCAGCAGGTTGTTTGTCAAGCGGAAATATTTCATTTTACCTCATTAAATCGGATGATTTAGCAACTGCTGCTGACGATACCCTTCAGAGTCCTCGCACAACTTTGTGTTTGTTTGTCGTCCTTGTCAGCAGCATTTTTGTTGCTGCGTCTTAAAAGCCGTCGCTCCGCCACTCGGAGGCAGATAAATAATCCCGAGTCGGGAGCAACAGATTCTAAATCCTCCACATTGCTTCCCTCAAACTTTCCCCCTATCGCCAGCTGCAATCGGATGAAGTGGCTGCAATTGAGCCGCACTCGTCCTCCTTCCTCCCGTCTCTCTGCACGTTCAGCTACGCTGTCGCTTTCATCTCGCCCAATGTTTCCCACTTGCTTTGTTTGTTTTATGTACAGATTGTGTCCTACTGTGAGCAAGGCTTTCATCATGCAGCAGCCAGTCGATGTTTGTTAAGAACAATATTTGTCACAATGCGGAAGAACGTCGGCAGCCCCGGAGCCTCGAGGACGAGGACGTCCTCCTCTCAGCCCACCAACCGTCACGGACGTCACGTACGTGTGAGCCAGAGGGCCAAACCAGAGCCAGCAGCCAATCAGAGCTCAGGGTTGGCCTCTAAAGTTACCAATCAAGATGGTGAAGGAGGAGGAGGAGGAGGAGGCGTCCAACTCTGTCCAAGGTCTGGCAAAGGTTGAGTGGATGGACAGCGACGCCTGGAGGTTCTGCAACATTTACAGACCACTTGAGACGTGTTGGTGTGTCCACTAAAACTCAACCTTTCATTTTATCCATCTTGAGAGCGTGACAAACATCCCTTCCTGAATCAAACTGCCTAAGGTCGTTGATCAGTAGCTGCGTTTCTATGACGCCTAGAATTGCACAAAACCTAAATCTGGCAATAAAAACTGGTGATCAACCTGGAAAAACCTCTCAGATATGGAATACCGCAAAAGTGTCATGGAAACACTTTGTTCACATTGACACGTCGGCGTACGGGGTCACGTGACCAGTTCACTGACCAGGAACAATGGTGCGTTATGATTGGACGGCGGAGGAGACGGATTATTTTTTTTACAACTCATCAAAGAGAAAAATAGAGCAACCACTCTGGACAGCAAACAACATGGAAATGCAGATTTATATGAGACATTTTGAACCTCCATCCTCCTCACAGGCAGATTTTAAGAGAATTACGGCTTACGTGTTGACACCATACAATTGTACTCTTGTCGAAATTTTAGAAATATCGTTTTTCATGGAAACGCAGCTAGTGAGTGGAAAATTATTAGTGGGGGATGAAAGTAAAAAAGAAAAAAAAAAGCTCTGGGAAAAGCTCTTGGTGGCGACTGTCTCGGGACGGTGTTGTAGCCGTTTCCCCGGATGTTGTGTCGAGGTGACACCATCAGTGGCGACACAGTCCAGCAGTCCGGCCTCCTCGGGCCATTGGCTGATATGGGCCTTTATAGTGGGCTGTAAGCTGAGGGAGGTGCCATCTTGATTCATGAGTGGGTCCAGAGGCTGTGTTTTATCGGCCGTGTGCCCTCAGACAAACAGCCTGGGCGCCGCCACTCGGCCTTCGCTGAGGTCTTGCCTCCCTCGGTGAGCGGTTGTTCCACTTTGGTCTTACAGACCATTAGGTCAACTCCCTGAAAAAGTCTCTGGTGGATTTTCAAACCTTTATTGAACCTTTATGTGTCCAAGAGTAGTCACATAGAGTGACAGTATATAATAAAAACACACGGTTCTCGAGGAGGTGCAACGGTATCTTGTAGGATGGGTGGGAGCTTTAGCACACCACGCTAACAAATGAAGAAAAAAACAACACTGATCGACACCAGCTGTGTCATTTCCATGACAGTTTCTTGCAAAATAAAAGCGATGGCTGGTGTTGACGCTCCACCTCTCATGGAAATGTATGGTGGAGTCAGGCAGCAGAGCGGCGGAGCAGATGAACAACGGCAACAAGAATTTCATCACTGACAGGCTGACTGACACTTGGGTCCGTTGCATTTATTCATTTAATACTTTGTTCAAGCAATTTCACCTAGGTTTAAGTTGCAAGGCCAACGTTTACTGATATATGTATATATATGTATATATTTTTATTTCCTTCTTCGCCTGAGAAGTGGAAAGTGAATCAATCCTCCCCTGGTCCCCACTGGCCGAACCACTAACTTCTTCTGCCAGCATTTCTCCTTTGACAACCCAGACAATCTCTGCTAAACAGAAACACCTAGCACGGTGGCGCCATCGTTTTGCTTCCGGTCGGTTTGGCTTTTCTCAGACCTTACAAGAAATTCATTACCGAGGGATCTACCTCAGAGCTCAGCCTTATAATTCACCAGTGGGAGATTAAAAGGGGCTTAGACACAGCGAGTGATCTCAATAACGGTGACAAGACGTCAGTGCAACAGTCAGCCCCGCCTGTCACTCACTTCCAGGCTCTACAAAGACCTACATGGAGACGACGTAGGCCACTTAATTGGCGTCAGGTTGCCTCACCTGGGGCACCACACAGCGAGCCAATCCGCTGCCCGCATTAATCACCACATACTGTGAGCTCCTCGTGGCAGCAGCGGCGGCTCATCCTTCACAGTTGGGCAACATAAGTGCCACATTGAGAGCCCAGTCCATTTAGTGCGATTAATCAAAACATCTCTCCGCTCTCCTAGCGGTGGGTCAGCCAATCCCTGCCACCGCACAGATGTCCTCAAGCTCTCGGAACCGGCGCAGGGTTTTTGTGACGTGCGAGGGAGGCAGTCCAAACATACGGCCAAGCTGTCGCGGTCTGATTTGTAAATTTGTAAACCAGTTTGGCAGGACATAAAGAGGGTTAGGGGGTAAAAGACCCAGAGGACGGGCCGAGATCACGCTAGGGAGACCCGACCAGCCGTGATTAATGCTAAGTGCCCTGCTGATAATCCCAGTACACTCCCCAACACACCCACCCGCCCAATCAAACACAGAAAGACGGATTATGATTTCCAATCCCAGCGGTCCCAAGATCCTGCGGCCGTTTGTGCCTGCTGTTAATCTTCATTACAAACAGATTTCAAACAGAACGTGCCAGTTACCACGTGTCAAAAAAGAAAAATGGATGTATGAGTGACTCTCGTTGTTGTCACCCTAAACGAAACTAATCACCCTGACGTGTGCAAAGGTTTAAAGTTCCAGAATCGCAGGACACAGGAAGTGGGTGCGGCGGATGGGTGATGCTGAACAGCGTCCAGCTGCTGCTCCTTGCAGCCGGGGCCGAGCGGTAAGCTCTCAAACCTTCTGACCCCACGCTGACCCAGTCAATCGTATTTTCTTACTATATATACCAGCCAACGGGCAAGTACTCGCTTCCTGCCCGCTGTTTTGCATCGCACAAATTAATCACAGTGCGATTAATTGATCACAGTCATCAATAGGAACGAGCTCGTACAGCTAATCTCTCATTATTGTTGCAAAAAACAGTAAATTGAATAAATCAATGGCTGATTGAAGTTAATATTTCCAGCTGCAGATGCTCAACATTGTCAGTCTCGCAATCAGATCGTTGCTGATATTGAAATACGACATTTTCAATACAAGAGCAGACAAGACAACAACGGCCAAGGGATTAAGGACAGGGGGGTCGTTTCCCCTTCAGCAGAGTGGCGGAAAACTGCTGCAGTAACTCCAGACAGAGCCAAATAACCGCACACATCATTTCACTTTAATTAAGACCTTGAATGGAGACCTTGAATGCGCTCGGCACTCTCAGGCAATCCATTACTTAATACATCGCGGTGACAGAAATTAAAGTTTTCTCTCAAAGCAAGTTTCCTTCTTTCTTCCCCCTCCCACAAAAGCACGGCCACAGCTAGTCCATCAGCTGGAGAAAGAGCCCAATCCCATTCAGCGCGTCGGTATTTGTGCGTTTATGGAAAACCCGGGGTACAATAATGGCAGAATAAAAGACGGCGGCGGAATAAAACACTCCATGTTAGGAGGTAATCTATCACTGCGACCACATCGTGGAGACACAATGCGATGGAACGCCGGTTGCCGCAGCGCTCCATTGCCCCAAGTTGTGTGATGACACGTATGATAAAAGACTCGGTAGCCACGGTGGTGGTGGTGGTGGTGGTACGCGGAATGGAAATGGCATAAAAATAGGCCATAAAAAGCCCAGGAGATACGGAGCGAAGCCTCGATGATGGCCATAACAAGTCAAGTGACTGGAGGAGGAGCAGCAGGAGGAGATGAAAACACAATGCAGAGGAGGAGGCGGCGGCGGCGGCGGCGGCCAGGTTGCCTGCGAGGCAAAACCACACGGACAACCATGTGGGAAGTATAATGTTTGTCAGGATGAGCGAGGGTCCCGACCTCGGCGCCGTTCATCACCACCAGGGGCCCCCACTTCATTTTGCACCAACAAACAAACAAACAGGAGAAAAATAAATAAATAAATAAATCACAGATCAAACACTGACACCGATTAAGAGCTATGATGGCAACGCCCAAACTTGGCCTCGTGTAGGTTCAACAGCATTGTGAGTAAAATTTGCAAATTGCAAAACAAAACCGTCACTAATACGCATCACTAGCTGCGTTTCCATGGCAGTTTTTCGCAAAATCAAAGTGATATTGCTAAAAATTTCGACAAAGTACAATTGCGACTTGCAGGCGTTTCCACTGAATGGTGTGAAGCGCACTTTTGCAATATTCCTCTGTATGGATACGTGTGAAAAACCACTTCACGAGAGCGTCAAAACCTTTGAGCCACATTTGAGAGGTTTTTTCCAAGTTTATCACCACTTTTTATCGCCACATTCAGGTTTCGTGCCATTCTAGGGGGTTGATGGAAACGCAGCTAGTAACGGGACGAGTGGCGGCAAACCCAACAACAAAAACCCAGAGGAAATGTCGGCGGCTATAAATAATCCTGCCCGTTTGTCGTGTCCCCCCCCCCTCAGATGTCGCTCATTACGATGATCTCAGACGCGTCAACGATGTCAAACTGTTGCATCGCTGGGTATCGATAGAGAGCGAGGGCTTATAAATCACTTAGCCGAGACGTCCGTGTGTGCGTGTGTGCGCATTTTTTTTTGTTTTATGAGACAGGCGTAAACACACAACAACAGAGGACGGTAGTGGGAGGGGTTGGAGTAGGGGGGGTGAGGAGGAGGAGACGGGGAGGGGCTTATCGGCCGCAAACAGAAGGCGGCCATCCATCTTCTCTGTGACCGTCTCTGTCAGCTCCATCACTGCTGCCATCGTCCAGCAGCACCTTCTGGCTCTCTGGGTCGGCCGGCCATCAAGACTCAAGAGGAACATTACGTGTATATGAAACTATTGTACCTGACAAACTAAGGAGAGCAGGCAGGGAAGCAGTGAAGAAGCCCGGGTCAGGTCCGGGCCAGTGAAACCGGCAGACCTGAAGTTAATCTCTCACATCAACTTCTGCTTGGTTTTGCAGTGGCGAGCAGGCGGGCAAAAAAAAAAAACAAAACCCATCAAACGCACCCACGCCTGTACTTTTAATTAGGCACGTGGCCCTGGAGACAGCAGGCCGTGTCTCTATGTGCGATTAAAGATAGGACTCTAATGAGGGTGGAGAACAGTGGAGCAGAAGAAGAAGAGGAGGAGGAGGAGGATGAGGATGAGGAGGAGGCGGGATGAAGTCACGGCGGAGATGTAGCGCAGGTCGGCTCAACTCAAACCAAAAAAAACAAACATCCCTGGGTGAGAACTTTTCAGGGCTGTCAAAGCATTATTTTATTTCATTGCGATTAATCGCAGAATCTTCATAGTTAACTGCGATTAATCGCAGTTTGAATACAGTATATCGTACTGCATATCTAAATATTCACATAAACATTCTTTCACTGTTGAGAACATCCAAAGCCGTAATAAACAGCGTCACAGCATCATTGACCCTGAAAGACCACACGGACGTACTTTGACTTTGAGCTCGCTCCTCGTGCAGCCGCAAGGCCCCTTTGACAGAAAAAAAGGAAGCCATCACACACCTTCCCAGGTAAGGGTAACGAGCAGCGGCACGAGCTGCAGCTTTTTTTTTTTTTTTTTTAACGACAGGCTCGGGACATATCTGGGGAGGGGATGAGAAACGATAATTTGCCCGCTGCTTTAATGGGATGATGGTTATTCCGCTGCAGAGTTCACGTCCCCCAGCCTTGCAGCGGGGGAGGGAGGGAGGATAGCGAAGAGGGCGGAGACACAGAGAGGGCGGGGGCGGGTGTTAGCGAAGCACATGCCTCCAAAAATAACCCCCCTAGTGGTGGTGAGGAGGTATAAATCAACAGGGGAGGACATTTGGCCAATGTAAAATATGTCAGCGCGTAATTGAAAAAAAAGACAAAGACAAGATGCTTTACTTTCCACACTCGATGGGATGGGAGATGGGAGTTGTGTGAGTGTGTGTGTGTGTGTGTCAGTACAGGTCGGCGAGCACCACTTAACCGGCCGCTCCCCTGGGAGCTACGAGCAGCGTCGTCACCCGACTGCCTAATCAATCCGTTAGACTCCACCAACCGCACGGCACGGAAACCCACAAACACCTGGAGGCGAATGAGGGGGGGCGGAGGGGTTGTTGACGGGGTGCAGCAGCTAATGAGCTAAAGGTTAAAGTCGGGAGGGGGGTGGGGGCCCCCGTCTGCATTTTAAACGGGATCCCGCGGATGACGGAAATGGGGTTCATTTGCGTCGGCCGGGTGAAACATTCACTGCACGGAAGAACGAAGACGCCCTTGGGCCGGATGACCCGGTGGTTCCACCAGCGGGCGACACAGAGGTCTCCTCCCCCTCATGCACAAGGAAAATAAATCAACTTTACTTGGGATGCGACGACGGCTTTCGAAAGGTATCCACGTTCATTTTGAAATAAATGCAACCTTGGGGACAAGAGGTAACCGCTAACTGTGGCCGCCAGCGGCTCCGTTTGCTTGCATCTGGCATGAAGGTCCTTACACACCGGGCAATGAGCCACGTGAAAATTAGATTTTTCAACGGAATAAAAGATTTTTTTTTTTTTAAAGTGTGGCGACAGAGAAGTTGTGTTTTTTTACGTGTGCAAAAAAAACGAACCACCGCCTTATGTCGGCTTTTACAAGTCCGACATAGGAGGAGATGGTTGAGCTCAACGCGGACCTTTAGACTGGCACTACGATAAATCCAATGCCTTCGGCGAGCGAGCCGATTGGTGGAGCTTTCCGCCCATCACGTCCCAACACATCGGACTGGCGACGGAGCAAAGAGCCGTCGGCACTCGTCAGTGTGCAGTCACTTCCTGCATGTCGCCGTGGCTCGTCGGCCGCGTTGAAACCTGAAAAACATCGGCGTCCAGGTTCTAAAGCGACTGTCGAGGGAGGCGGAACGACAACCATGAGACTGAGTGGGAAAATGCATTTGACTGGAGGTTGGCAAGACGGACGGGACACACACCATGTCCTTGAAATAGGAGAAGCAGCACAGGAGATATGTGAAAATAAAGTACAAAGTAAACACTACTTAATAAAACAATGACTTATGAGAAGCACAAACAAGGCCCTGGGAATGGATAAATAAGTCATTGCGGTCGCTGGTGCTGCAACAAGATGGGCTGAATAACTTGGGGGTAGGGGGTGGGGGGGGGGGGGGGGGGGATCTAATAAAAAACCACAGAAACTCCAGCAGGGTCCATCGGTTATTGCAGCGTGACCTCTGCGTCTCCTTGTCCCCCAGTCTTGATAACCAGTGCTCCCAGTGCCGCCGGCACCTCCTTCCTGTCCGGATCGGCCGGAGCTCAGACAGAGCTTCCCGCTGCCAGTGTGTGAAGTGGACCAACCAGCACCACCGCCACCTGCTGAAACAGCTCCACCTGCTGCGGCAGGCCTCCACTGAACCACCGGTGCCGAACTCAGCCAGCAGCGACAGGAGGGCGAGAGGGAAAAGTCTGGGCTAATATTTGCGTACGCAGTCTCCTCCTCCTCCACAGCACGGCGGCGGCACTTTAAGGGGGGGGAGCCCTCTCCTTGTAGACACACTCTGGTCCCCAACAAGCTCCCTAATTAATCACTCTGCTCTGATGGAAAAGAAAAAAAATGTATGTCTTACTTCTAAAGGGGACAAGCGGCGGCGGCTCTGTTCGCATGTCAAAAGAGAATTTCATTTGAAAGCGCGACCACAGAGCGTATGGCTCAACACAAAAGGCGGCGTAATTGAAGCATCTGCATGTAAATAAAGCACAATGCCGCCTCAGCGCAAAGTGGCTTTGAGCTCAAACGCCGCATTGATTTTCAATCACGGCGGGAGGAGGATGAATAAAAAAAGCTGGCCAAGTGTGCCGGCCGGCCCAGGAGCGGGACAGACAGCCGCCGTGGTCCAAGAGAGGGAAACCAATGAAAACCCTCCACCGGTCGGGTGGGGGCAGGGGGGGACAATCAAGGACAAAGAGGTTTAATTGAGGTCTCGCGACTCTCAGCCGGAGCTCAGCGACGAGCAGAAGGACGGTGGACGGCGGCCGGGGCGCGAGTGTGGACGCAGGCTTTAATCTTTTCAATCAAGGCCGTGGAAACACACGGAGCCGCGTTACGCAACAGCTTTCCATCGGCCGCGCACCAGGCCGAGCCAACCAGCATGGCAGAGAACATACAGAGAGAGAGAGAGCGAGAGAGAGAGAGAGAGAGAGAAAATGATCAAAGCAGAGGGTTCGACAAATCAATCAGCTGAACAGGAAAACCCAGCGAGCGGCCAATTGATCTTCTTAAGAGCTTTCAGAGGCCACGGCGAGGAAAATAGCCGCCGATAGCGGCTGATGTGTGAAGTCGATACAGATTAAGTCAACGATCCCCGACCCCGATGAAATATCAACCGCAGAGCGACGTCCATCTTACGCAGAGTCATTAAAGCTGCTCGCCGTGCCAGCTTCACAGCCCTGGATCTTTATTATGAAGAGAAGAAAAGAGAAAATTGACGATGTGCGCAGGAGAAAGTGATTGATTGGAATCAGAGCGTCAGTGCGCGTTAGGTCAGTGCGCGTTAGGTCAGTGTTCAGTTAAGAAGGAACATTTTAAAAAAAATAAATGAGTAAATGACGCTGCCAGGAGGAGAAAAGACGAATACGCATTGAAAAGAAACGTGGCAGAAGTGCAGCGACGTCGTTCAGGCTGATCCACTTTCCACCAGAAGGTTAAACAACAACAACAGCCAAACAACAACAACAACAACAACAACAACAACGGCGGCGGCGGCGACGACGTGGAAACGACAAATAACCTCCAATAACGGAGCAGGTGCCGTCGCGCTCGACGATACGCTAATTGTTGACTTTGCGTCTTTGACGTCGGCAGCTGTTGTAAGAGAGAGAAGCTAAAAATAACCCGGCGGTGGCTGCCGTCCACTGTGGTGGGCAAAAAAAAAAAAGAATAAGAAAAAAAACACAACAATGGCAGCGGCGCAGCCATCTGGAAGGAACCTGGCAGGACGCTTGAATTCCTGTCAAGAAAAAAAATCAACAACAAAAAAAAAAAATCCAAGGACCTCCAGTTCAGACAGAAGGAGCTGGAGATAAGTGAGGGAGGTCTGCACTCACTCTCTCACTCACTCACTCACTCACCAAGATCTGAACAATGTCACACAGTCAGAGTATTTCAAAAAAAAACTCACAGTGACCTTTAAGGGTTAAAGGTCACAGGCAGATAGTTTTTCACAAAATAAAGGCGATATTTGTAAATAAATTTCCACAAAGTCCAACTGTGATTTGCAGGTGTTTCCATTGAATGGTGTGAAACGTATCAGCCGTCATTCCGGTCAAATCTGGTCCCTGGTCAGTGAACTGGTCACGTGACCCCGTACATATGCCTCTACATGGATACGTGTGGAAAAACCACCTGATGAGAGCGTCAGAACCTTTGAGCCATGTTTGAGAGGTTTCTCCAAGTTGACATGTTTCCATCACCAGCTTCTTAATTTCATATTAAAAGGTCTTTCTAGGGCTCCTGTGATGCTCAGCTGAACGGCGCTCGACCAGCTGAGTCGCTCTCAAACGCCTCCTTCAGACCCGCCAGTCACCTCTTCGAGGCTCCGAGCGTCAAGCAGTCATGTGACCCAGAGGAGAGTCAGCTGACAACCAGCGCGGCTGTCAAGTGTCCCAACAGGAGCTGCTGCGCGTTTCACCGGCCGCCTCTTACTTACTCACTATTCCTGATTTATTCAAGAGGAGGTCAAACGGGACAGGAAAGGAGACGGAGGAAGCAAATATTACAGCGGGGACGGAAGAAAAAGAAAAAAAAACCTCATTAGGTCTGCAGCAGCTGGATCAACGAGCGCCGAAGCTCAGAGACGGAAACAATCACGGTGGGACTGAAGGCGGGGGGGGCGGGGTTTTCTCCGCTGCTCAGTCAGCGCTCTAATCACAGTAGCAGCAGCAGCAGCAGCAGCAGCAGCAGCAGCAGCAGCAGCCGTCATGTGTGCAAACATTCTTTAAGCTGCTTCATCAGCATTGGCAACTTTTGCAGAGGAAGTTTGGAGCGGTGTTACATCACTGGGACAATGTATTAGAGGTTAGTCCGCTCTGTGGTCGGATGTGTTTTTAAACTACCAGTCAAAGGTTCGGACACAACTTCTCATGAATTTTATCTTTACAACTTTCTACACTGCAGGTAGACACTGAAGACATGAAACACGTGAGAAGAACATGTGAAAGTGCGCAGCAAAGAAAAACACCTTCAGTAACTTTAAAGAGGCATTTTTATGAAAGGTGGCTATTTTTGAAGAATTTCAAAATAAAATGTGTTTCAGTTATTTTACACTTCTATTGTTTCGTCCATAAATCCGTGCGTGTCCATACGTAGTTTGGATGCCTTCAGTGAGAAACGGCAACATCAATAGTCATGAGAATGAAAGGATAGACATCCAGTTCATAGTGTGTCCAAACTTTTCACTGGTTGTGTAAATTTAGAAGAAAGAAACAAAAATCTAAATTCAAAATCCTCTTACTGGGCTGAAATGACAAGTCACACGTTCTCACTCCACACAGTTAATTAGTTTGAAGTCTGCACTACCGCAGAGAAACAAACAGGAAGAGTCCGACCAACTGCACATTATTCAGACTGGCCTTATTTAAAAAGAAGAAGAAGAAGAAGAAGGTCAAGGAAGCAGAGAGCAAGAGAGTGTTCGCAAGGTTGGGAAATGAAAGAGGCGGAACTTGGCGCATCCGTCACTGTCGCCCTGCAAAGTAAAAAGCCCCAGCTAAAATAAAGAAAGAAATAGATGAATAAAAACTATAGTTTGTCTTGCAGAAGTGACTTGGCAAGGACGTGGAGGTGCAGCATGGATGGAGTTCAGAGAGGAGACGGAGGAGGGCTTCACACCAAAACTATTAATGTGTCACATTAATTATAGATTATAGTTGTATTATATTAATATAGTAAATATTTCATCTCGTCGACAGCAAAAACAGAGCCGACTGTTCTGTTCTGACAGTCACACACACACACACACACACACACACACACACACACACACACACACAGGAGGACGCTTGCCTTACCAGAAACACCCGGTAAGCATCTTTGCGGGTCATGACTCCCCAGCAGGGGTCGGTGTCGTTGTACTTCACACTGCCGGCGCTGCAGGAGTGGTTCCCACTGTTCAAGAGGACAAAAGAACAAACAGGCTTTAAAATCATCAAATCACAGATCAGACCAAAGTGTACACACTGGACTGTTGATGTTCTCAGAGGAAGAGGGCATTGGATCTTGGGAAGATTTGAACGTTGCTCCAATCTTTCATATCAATCCGCATCAACACTGGTTTATAAACTCCAAGTCTTTCCTGCTTCTCCAGAAGATTAAATCACTGAGAACTTCATGGCCACAAAACTCTAAAAGGCCCTGAAATTAAACACAAGCTAAAAATCGTAAAAAAAAAAAAAAAAAAAAGTTCTATCAGTGTTCTGGGACGTGAAGCCTGAGCTCACCCACTGTACCAAATACTGAACGCCCTCCGAGCTCAGCCAATAGAAGGGTAATAAAAATGTGTCCTGGGGAGGGTCAGCACGCCTGTTGCAGCAGCAGCAGCAGCAGCAGCAGCAGCAGCAGCAGCAGCAGCAGCGGCCAGATGTTATTTTCTCAACCAGGGATTCAGGAGGCGACAGCGGCACCAAGCAGCTTTCAAAACTTAACATTAACTTAACGTTGTAAAGTGCATCTGCCGTCGTGTTTCCTGTTTAAAATGGGAATGAGAAAATTCCAGTGAAGTTTCCACTGACTCAGCTGTTGCAGAGCGAGTGTGTTGCCAAGTTCTGGCCTGGCCAGAGGATGGCAGTAGTGGTAGTTTGTCAATTTCCCCCTGGTGTAGTTATTCGGAAATATTGGCTTTTTTTTCTCTCCAAGACAACGATTTGAAACTCGCATCCCTGATTGTTTGACGGTGAAAAACACAGGAGGACTGGGTGGAGCAGCGGGTGGAGCAGCAGGTGGAGCAGCAGGTGGAGCAGCAGGTGGAGCAGTGGGTGGAGCAGCGGGTGGAGCAGCGGGTGGAGCAGCGGGTGGAGCAGCGGTCTTACCAGGCGACCTCCATCAGCGAGATGGGCACGGCTGCAGCGTAGATGGCCAGGTCTCCGTACAGGTAGACAATGATGCAGATGTAAAACATGTTGACGCCAACTAGAGGAGGAGACAGGAACAGCAAGACATTCAGCTGATTTATTTTGGGGGTGGGGGAGAGAGTCTCTCTCTCTCTCTCCCTAACTTTGTTTCGCCGCCCAGTTAAAAATATCAAAAGCACTTAATCCCAAAAAGCAGGACTGCAGAATTCCCAAAGAGCCTCGGTGTGACCGACTCTCAACCATCTGCCGCCTCCTTTCACTCCCCCTCCGACACTCCAGATCCCAGCAGGCTTCCTCTGCCAAGGCCAGGTGGGCGGGGCTTTGAGCAGCAGACACATCGGCGGCAGTGGCGGGCGTTGCTGCACATCCATCACACCGTCCACTGGCGCTGGGAACGTCCAACTGCCCCCCCGCCCACCGCCTCATCCTCCCACCCCCCCACCCCAGCTAATTCATTACCAACGAGGAAATTAGAGCACAGACTCCATTAAAGGGACATAAAAAAAGTGACAGATTTACAGGCCGACGGCCCATCGCGGCCATTCCTCCACCAATCAAGAGGCTGCAGTCGGCCGTCAAACAGCTCAATGAAAACTGTGACACAGGTCAGAAACAAACAAAAGTGGCAGCCGCATAAACAACCACTCAATTCATGGATGAGAAGAGATTAAAAAAAACAGCTTTAACGACTCGATAACGACACAAATCAAACACCTTGTGGAGCTGCAACAAGCCGTTATTTATTATCATCAACTCCAGGCTGCAGCAACGGACTCGATCAGACTGACTCGCACTGTTCCAGTCACTAGTTCTGAAAACTGTGACCCTGAGGGTGACCCAGCTCCTCACCCTGTTCCTGAGGGTGACCCAGCTCCTCACCCTGGGCTCCTCACACTGAGCTCCTCACCCTGGGCTCCTCACCCTGGGCTCCTCACCCTGTTCCTGAGGGTGACCCAGCTCCTCACTCTGACCTCCTCACCCTGACCTCCTCACCCAGACCTCCTCACCCAGATCTCCTCACCCTGTTCCTGAGGGTGACCCAGCTCCTCACCCTGACCTCCTCACCCTGACCTCCTCACCCTGGGCTCCTCACCCTGTTCCTGAGGGTGACCCAGCTCCTCACTCTGACCTCCTCACCCTGACCTCCTCACCCAGACCTCCTCACCCTGACTTCCTCACCCAGAGCTCCTCACCCAGAGCTCCTCACCCTGTTCCTGAGGGTGACCCAGCTCCTCACCCAGACCTCCTCACGCAGACCTCCTCACCCAGACCTCCTCTCACCCAGAGCTCCTCACCCAGACCTCCTCACCCAGACCTCCTCACCCAGACCTCCTCTCACCCAGACCTCCTCACCCTGACTTCCTCACCCAGAGCTCCTCACCCTGTTCCTGAGGGTGACCCAGCTCCTCACCCAGAGCTCCTCACCCAGAGCTCCTCACCCTGACTTCCTCACCCAGACCTCCTCACCCTGTTCCTGAGGGTGACCCAGCTCCTCACCCAGAGCTGCTCACCCAGAGCTCCTCACCCTGACTTCCTCACCCAGACCTCCTCACCCTGTTCCTGAGGGTGACCCAGCTCCTCACCCAGAGCTCCTCACCCAGACCTCCTCACCCAGACCTCCTCTCACCCAGACCTCCTCACCCAGACCTCCTCTCACCCAGACCTCCTCTCACCCAGACCTCCTCTCACCCTGACCTCCTCACCCAGACCTCCTCTCACCCTGACCTCCTCACCCTGACCTCCTCACCCTGTTCCTGAGGGTGCTCTAGCCCAGCCACCCTACAGAAGAACCTCAGTTCAGCCGCTTGTATCTGCGATCTCGTTCTTTCGCTCGTCACCCAAAGCTCCTGACCAGAGGTTAGTGTGGGAACGTAGATGGAGCGGTGAATCCAGAGCTTCTCCATTGGGCTCAGCTCCTGCTTCACCACCACAGATCCACCTGAGGCAGGGTCTCTCCATGGCCTCGGACTCGGAGGTGCTGATTCTCATCCCATCTCTCATCGTTATTTTATGTATCTATTTACTTATTTTTTCAAATTCTGCAGCCCGCTCTGGGTTTGATTTTAAAAAACTAACTCACGCTGTCACACAGAGACTCCACTTGTGCTATCGATCGCACGGCTCAGCCGCTGCAAACAACAGCAATAACAACGCCGCCGCCAGCAGCTCCCTGCAAACACGTCCCATTTATCTCTTTTCTTGCCGGGCCAGTACCTCGCTCTCCACGGTGACATTTACGCAAAAGTCACTCAAGTATTAAAGATGAACGTGTCGGTGTTTGGCTCTCATTAAAGGCCGGCCCGCAGCCCGGTCCATTAGTATTCACCGCCATGGCGCCCCGTGTCATCAGCGGGGCTGGGTGCAGAGGGGGGGGGTTGCCTGGAGGAGGGGAGGTGGGGGGGGGGTCAAGTTTTAGAGACGCTGCACTCGCCGCTGCTGACTCCGCCTCCCGTTGCTGGAAGGAGAGGAGGGCTGAGGCAAGACGCTGATGCAAGGACGGCTCGGCTCGGCTCGGATCAGCTCGGCCCGGCCCCGTTGCCACCCCCCCCCCCCACACACACACACACATCTTGGTGACTTTAGCCAAAGTCGTCTTGCTAATCAACTTTCAAATGGTGGACGTGAAGGTGAGAGTAGCACCTTCCCTCCCCGCAGCGCAGCGCCGCCGCAGCAGCAGCAGATAAATCAGCCCTCCATCAACATTCCCGTCAAGTGGCTGCAGGTCGGGCCGACACCCGTGGCCTTAATCCAAAGCTCCGCCCTCCCACCCCACTCCCCCTCCCCCTCCCCCTCCCGCCGCCCCCGCGTCAATTTCAGTGCAGGAGGAAGTCGATGCCCTCTAAGAGCATCTCCTCAACAGCAGGAGGGGGAGGGGGAGGGGGGCAGTGGGAGGGGCTCTTAATTGCCTTCCGAGAGGTGCGGGACAGGAAGACAGCGTGCAACCGGCACAGAGGAAACGCTGGTTATTACACATGGTCGCTTCCATGGGCGGGCTGGCTGTGAAAACTCCTGCTGGTGCGGCTGAGCAGCGAAGCTCCGATATCATTAAAACCCCGACAGCGCTTCATCAATATGGAGGGAGCGCCACACTTTATTGCACTCTTTGGTCTCTCCTTCTATTTCCCATTGGAGTGCCACTGGAGGGGAGCTTAGCCCTCTGTTTGACAGCCTCCCGCCAGAAGGGACACTTTGCAGGACCTTCAACATGTTCTGGCCGAGGGGCAAGAACATGGGGAGAGAGAGGGGCGGAGCAAATGCTAGGGCTGGGATTGGCTGGGGGCGTGGCCATCACGAGCCTGGGGGATTGGTATTGATTTCAAGATAGATAGAAAGATAGATAGATAGATAGATAGTGTGTGTGTGTGTGTGTGTGTGTGTGTGTGTGTGTGTGTGTCCAGACAACAACACCACACGCGTTGCTCTGATTCACTTCTGATTAAGAACCAGCGAGCGGACGGAGGGGGAAGACAGAAGGCGAGGAAACTCATTTCCTTATTGGCCGATCAATGTGTGCGTGTGCCTCACCTGCGCGTCTGCACACACACACACACACGCAGCACACACATACGCAATACGCAGCCACACACACATTGTGGGGGGGGGTCAATTAGCACACTGCGGCTGTAGCGGTGGGACGCCACGCACGAGCGTGCACAGGGCACACACGTGCTGCTGCGAACACGAGCCTGCGTCCTGAGCGCTGTGTGCCGTGTGCACCACCTAGTGGCCACAGGCTGACACGGTTTGGACGGCACGTGCGGGGGCGGATGATGCTGTTGGCGCTTTGACATTTGACAACAGCAGAGACGCCAAGGGGAGCCAAAGCCGGAGGAACACAGGTGAAAGAAGAATGAGGAGGGGGGGGGGGGGGACAGAAGAAGAAGAAGAAGAAGAAGGAGGAAGAGCACGGTGGAGCTACATGTTCCTGTGTGTCTCAAGGTGAGCAGGACAAAGGTTTCACACACACACACACACACACACACACACACACACACACACACACACACACACACACACACACACACACACACACGTAGATGAAGAGCCTTAATAGAGTCTCAAACAGGTCATTACAAGCAGACATTTATACACATGTAATTACATCCAATTAAGCCTCTTGTGTGAGCTGCACAGCAAAGGCTGAGACACACCACCTCCTCCTCCTCCTCCTCCTCCTCCTCTTCCTCCACAGAGCTAATTGAGTCACAGGGAGGAAATTACCTTTGTTGAAGAACATGGAGGCCATCTGACCCATCTCCACCCGCTCTGTGATGTCGAAGGGATCGGCGTGGCCCGCCGACCTCTCTGCAGACACACACACACACACACACACACACACACACACACACACACACACACACACACACACACACACACACACAGAGAACTGCTCTTAATATTAAACTTAATAAAAAAAATTTGTGTCAACGTGTCAACAAAAACAACGGTGGGTTGCAGCCCCTGTTCAAACCTCATACGAGCTGTAAACTGTGGGTAATTGGTGTTTGTTTTTTAACCTGGGACTGGTGATGCCCCCTACAGGCCGAACGAGGAGGAAAACTATCCAGACTTGAAATCTCGTCCTTTTTTTTGTCACCGCGGGACAGAGAAGTGAGCTGGGACTTACGGACGGACAGGATGGGCCTGGTCTCCGGCGCCGAGCGACCTCGGCCGCCGCCGCCGCCGTCGTCGTCGTCTGAGAGCTCGGAGGCGGAGTCAGTGTCGTCGGTCTGCGTGGGAGGAAGAACGACGGGAGTTTAAATAAATAAATGAGTAAACAAACAAACAAACAAATAAATGAATGAACCAGCCGTCGCTGGGTTTAATTAGCAGGCCACTGATATAATAGCTGCATGCTGAGAGGTGAACAAAACAAAATGCACATTCAGAATAAGAAAAAAAATATATTACACGGAGGAGATTTTTTTTTTTAATTGAAATTTCATGAATAAAGTGGAAGTCAACAGGAAACTGCTACTCCACTGAGGTTGTGCGCAGAGCCTTTCAAATAACAAACAATAACAACTGAAATGTTTTATACTCAACAATTTGCTGATAATTATGACAATAAACATCTCGTTGCTCTCAGTCAACAGACTTTGTTGTTGTTGTTGTTGTTGTTGCTGCAGGGCCATTTCCTAATTCAACAGGGGGCGCTCACATCTCCACCTTCAACCCACCCAAGCCTGGAGGCCACATGAATGTTCTTTCGCATAGAACATCATGACTAGATCCAGTAAAATAGAATCTCTTTTACTACCATCATGCAGAACCTGCAGATTCAATGAGTTGGACTTGAAGGTCCAAGTCTAAAAAGTCTTAACGCTGATAATCTGAGACAACGGCTATCAGCGGGGTATTGCTTTTCCATCATCGCAAGCCAAAGAGACAAACAGGCATCACTCAGGGACAAATGATTTCTCAGTCCGCATTGTTTCCAGAGCACACAGGTGGGCGCTGCCAGGAGGACTGGGAGCCGTTTGGAAGCCGTGAGTCACGGACGGTCGTTTTGCTGCTCAGACAGACGCCAGAGTGGCACTCGGAACTCCTCCACCAGAAACAAAAAGAGGCTGAACGACTTCAGCGAAGACAGGAGAAGGAAAATAAAACATTAGAGGCCAGTTTGAACCGCTACAAATTCGCTATTTACGCGACAGATTTACTGAGGCTCGTCTCCTCCTCCTGGCCAGACGTCTGGATCGGGTCGTGAAAGGAGTCCGCAGACGACAAGCGCGGGAAGATTTGTCTCCCGGCTTTGGCCATTAAAATACTCAGTTCGGCCTTGGTTGCTGTGGCAGTGGGAGTCTCCCCCAGTCGAGAGCCATACTGGAGCCCACTCACCTCTTCCTGCTCCCTCCGCTTCCAGCGCAGCTGAGCGTTGGCGGCCGCCATGGCCTCGATCATGAAGGTGGTGGTCATGTAGCTGCAGCAGGGAAGGAGGAGGGCAAATGCACTGAAACTTTCAAAATAATACGTTGCTTTTATTTTATTTTTTTAATAGTTAATAATGATACCTGTGCTTCACCTGAGGCGCTTTTGAGTTGCATTCAATGTCAACAGCACCTTGTTAATAATCACATCATAAAGGCATGGTGGATTCTCATTCTAATCTTCGTGAAGGTTTAGTGACACCTGGTGGCCAGACTCGAGAGCAGCGGTTCTCAACTGGTGGAGTCTCAACACCCACAGCTTTCCTTTTTTTTTTTCTTTCCTTTCCTTATAATGACGTCACGACCCAAATTTATTCCACAAAATAAAAACGGCAGCCCGCTTTCTATCATGAACAAACGAAAGAAATTATTGAAATGATTAAATTGAATATGCGCTACGGTGGTGCAAGCAGGTGCAAGCAGGTTGAGGGTTCTATTCCCGGGCCTGGAGCCTTTTCTGTGGCTTCCAGGTTCTTCAGCTTCCTCCCACAGCCCAAAACCATGCTTGTGAGGCGAATTGGAAACTCTAAATTGTCCATAGGTGTGTGTGTGTGTGTGTGTGTGTGTGTGTGTGTGTGTGTGTGTGTGTGTCCTGCAAAATGCATTCCCAACATTTTCTCTATAAATATATATATTTATAAAAACATATATTTCTGTAATCTGTTTTATTTATTTTATATAAACTTAATTTAGTTGATAATTTTATATTTTTATTTGAGTCTCGGGGTGGGAATATATAAAGATTATACTTCTTCCTTCCCCTTTTGGAACATGAACAATGTTATTCTGTTTTTTCTTCTTTAGTGTGTCTTGGTTTTGTATCCTTTTAATTTCTCTTTCCTTTCTTACATGTTTGAAATAAATAAATCAAATCAAATCAAATATTTTAAAACCTTAAAAAAAAAAAATAATAATTAAAGACGGAAACGGCCACAAAGACGTGACCCAATTCAAAACAGCTCCCCCGACCCACCAGTTGAGAAACGCTGTTGAAGATGTGGTCAGAGCCTGCAGGAGTTTGGACTGTGGCAGGAGCAGCACATGATTCCTTCACGCTTCCCGACCCCAATAAAGCGGTCGGACAAAGTTGAAGTTGAATTCTCGCAGCGCAAAACTCTTTGTCGCACACGGAATTCGTACGGGGGGGGGGGGGCGTCGACCACATTTCTGAGCTGAAGGGTTTGTGTTCTTCCCCTCCGCCACCGTGTTTACCTCATGAATCCCAGGAAGGTGATGAGCGCCAGGCTCACCACCCAGCCGGCCGTGGCGAAGGCCCGGGGCATCGTCAGAGCTCCGGTTCCAACAATCAGGTTGAACATGTACACCAGCCCCACCTAGAGACAAGAGGTTGAGGGTTTTTCTTTTTTTAATGGTACGAAAAAGCTCCACCCACATCTTTATTAGTCATTAGTCAAGCTTAAAATGTCCGGCGCTGCAGTTGCTGGTGCAGGTAGTGCACTAAGAGCTGAAATGATTCAACACTTCCTGAAAAACCATGTGATTGTCGGGATAAACAAACGCTGACTCCAGCAGAGTCGGAGGGAACCAGACAGTAAAAGAAAAAAAAGTGCAAGCAATTCAACTTCCTCTTCCTCCTTTATCTTCATCACTATCAGGAAACTCTGAGTCCCAGAAAATGCACCAATTGGAAAACGTGTTTAATTCCTTATGTACAATTTTTAAAAAGCATCATTAGAACCTTTATGGTTACTGAGGAAGCAACATCGTCAGCACTGAGCATCACACTCACATAGTCTGAGTAGGGCTCCCCGGTCTCTGTGATTCCTCCCGCCATGGTGGACAAGGCCTGCGGTCGGAAGGAAAAGAAGAAGAACAACAACAGCTGAAATCAGCAATATTCCTCTCTGATTGGATACTAACAGGCCCTGCACTGCATTGTACTCCTCATGGTGGGGTCCATGGTGGTCTAACTAATAGGACAGGTCAACGAGGTCAACAGCAACACGTCCCACGGCAGAGAGAGACACACACACACCAAGAGCAGCTGTTTCAAATTTCATTCACAAATCATTCATGCATGAGTTGACATGCAAATCAATCAAACCCGCAGGCTCCACGAAACGGTTTTAAATATGGAGACGACGTGAATCAACAAGCGACTTCACTTGTTTGTTTTGTTGTCTCTGTTTGGTCTGTGCCTGTTGTGTGTCTTGCTAATAAACACGGCAACAAGAGAAAAATGCAACCCGGAAATGAGGCGGTCCGGTCCGTGTCATGTGACCGTGCACTGCCGCTGCTGTTACACCTGCTTACACACTGAATGAAGCGTGTTGAAACTCTGCACTTCGATTTAAAAACAGCACAGTGTCACATTTCGGTAAGTAGCAGCGGCGAAATTAGCAGGTAAAAAAAAAACAAAAAAAAAACTTGAACAAAAAATGCACTTCACTTAAAACAGAAAAATAAACTGATAATAAAAACAGACATAGGGATACAGACGACTCAAAGCAGAGTTCAATAATGAGAATAAAGATATCCTGCGACTAACACTTCCGCTCTCAGTAAAGTATGAAACACACTCACCTGTGTCACCACCTAGACCGCCGTGCTAGTTTTAGCTGATATGCTAAGCTAGCGGGATGCTCCGAGTTCCAAGCCGAGTGAACGAAGCATCAGCAGCAGAAGTGCGGCGCCACTGAGCGAGCATGAGACGGGAACCGGTCTGTCTCTTTCACCCGGAGCTTCGGACAAAACTCTCCCTCATGTGGCTAGCACAGTTAGCCCAGCTAGCCCTCGACGAAGGGCTCAGCTGCTACAACCTGGGAGGAAAACTAAAGGCAGCCAGCTGACTGACTGACTGACTGACTGGTGGCTCAAGCTTCGATACTGACGAGAAGGCGGACTTCCGGCTTGCTTTTTCTTTTTACACAATAAAAGCATTCAAATTAAAGTTCCAGCGCAGACATTTTATTTTGGTAGGCTCAGTGAAAGGTCGATGTTATATAGTTATATCTAGTTCGGTAGTTGGTTTTCCCAACTGTATAATAATAATAATAATAATAATAATAATAATAATAATAATAATCTAGGAAACGGTTTAAACAGCCATTAGTCAGCAGTTAAGTCATACAGCATTTCATCAACAAACAAAAATACAAACGTTCACATGGGAAGCCAGTGCAGAGGAAGGGGTGAAGCCACATATAGATCATAAAAGTGGAAAAATAAACACTTTAAATGACACAAAAAGTAGGGGTGGGTCAAATGTACTGTGTGCTTACAGTCTAAATATCACTATGACAGCGCAGTCTCATGCAAAAGCCAGGTATATCCAGTTTATGTACATGTATGTCAGGAAAACTATGATAGTGAAGAGATAAAAGACAAAGAACACAGAATCTATGAGGACGGCCAGACTGCAGTGCGAAGGCTTCTGCTCCTGGTTCGCCGCCATCTGCCGCACCACCTTCACCTCCTGCAGGATTTGTTTGAGCAGCTGGCGTCCGCCGGGTGCGTCCGCCTGTGAGGCACCTTTCTGCTGCTCCACCTGGACTTTGTCCTCTGACTCTGGGGGGGTGGGGAGGGGGGGGGGGGGAGGAATGAGTCAGTGGACTAAACAAATTAGTGCAACACAACCTAAAAACAGACAGAAGCAGATCAATAAGACTTTCTACACTTTTCAGTTGCAGCCAGCAAGTTGGTAAGAACAAAGGTGTCCTATAGTCTGACTTTACACAGTATTCTCCAATTCTACAGAGCCATTAAATGGATGAGCGTCACCACCTCCTGGTCTGCAGCGATGCTGGGCGGAGTTTAACCCAAGTCGTGCTGTGACCTCTGACCTTTTGGCTTCGCTCACTGAGACCTCCCTCCTGTGTACTGACCGTGGTCGTGCAGCTGGATCTCCACTTCCGCTTCCACAGGTTTACAGAATTTGCTCGAACAGTAAGCTTCCATGTCCATCACGAAGAGGACCAGCATGGACTCCAGGACGCTGATCCCCACCAGGGCAAAGACCGCCACGAAGTAGGTGGCTGCAGGAGGACGTTCATAGAGCGTGATGAAGGTGTGTGTGTGTGTGTGCGTGTGTGCGTGTGCGTGTGAGTGTTTGCATGCCCCTCCACACCCGCCCGCCCACCCACCCACCGATGTAAGGCAGAATGTCCTCGGTGGACGGCAGCATGTCCTGCAGGATGAGCAGCAGCACGGAGATGGAGAGCAGCACGGTGATCTTGAAGCTGAGCTTCTCGCCTTTGGACGCATGGATGAAGAAGGAGGCCACGTCCAGCACCAGCAGGTAGAGGAGCGGCACGATCAGGTTGACCACGTAGAGCAACGGCTTCCTGCGGATGGTCACCTGGCAGCACACAGTCAGATCGGCTGTACTAATGGTGGTCACCAGAGGTGGGAAGTAATCAAGTAGTAGTACAAATACTATTAGTATATATAATATTTATTTTTCTGAGGACATTTTACTTTGACTCTCTGCATTTGTACACAAAAGTGTGTACGTTCTCTTCCTTACATTGGAGAAACATCTTGGCTACTTTTGTGTTGAAAAGTCTTTCATGCAAATTCTGTTCAAAGTCATTTAGTTTTATTATTTATTCCAACTGTTGTTCCTTGATGTGGAGCTGTGTCAACTTTTCTGTTGTGGTCACTGGATGAGTGGAAAAACTAAAAGCCAGAGAGGGATGCGTGGCAGAAAGTGTGTTTCCTTTACCGTGTAGCGCACAATGTTCTCGTGGTTCTCGCTAATGTTGAGACTAACTACGGTGACGTCCAGGTGTCTGAGCGCCCACTCGCCCTTTGTCACCATGATATGCGCAGAGATCATGGTGAGCGCCGAGTTGTTCCTGGAACCATCCAGTGTCAGCGAGTGGTCTGTTGGTTTTGCACAAGAGAAAAATCACATTTTTGCTTCTCACATCGCTTGCTCTTCATTTACTTATTTGATCCAAAAGATGAACGTCGTGGCCGTCACCATCGGCGGTGTAAGAGTTGAAGGTGAAATTGCAGCGCTGCGTGTCGAAGGGGAAGAGGTTGAGCGAGAGCTTGCAGGTGCTGATGAGACGCTGGCGAGCCACCTTCTTCACCCATCCGTCGGAGGAGACGGCGAGCAGCGGGCTGCTGGAGATCGAGCTGGTGTCCGAGGCGCTGTGTGGCGGCGGCGGCGGCGGCGAGAGAAATGAGGGGCCGTGAATCGATGCACTGGGTCACAGTGACAGTTAGTTTAGCTTTCACCCTCTGAGATACAAACAGTAGGACGTACTCCTCCTTCATGCTGATGTCTGGAATCCACAGCATCGACGCCGGGATTTGCAGAGTGGAAATGCCACAAAACTGCTCGGGTTCCCACATGAGGAACTCGTTGATCCAAGACTGAGACAAGAAGAGATAAAAAAAACAAAAAAACAGCAGCAACCAAAAAGTAGATGAACGTTAACAAGTGAACATCCTCCTGCGCCTGAACGCAGCACGGCAGTTTCTCTCACCATTTCCAAAGAGATGTGGCTCGTGAGCGTCTGAGACTTCTCATCCTGCAAGGAGACATGGGCGCTCAACAAATGAATAGGTTACATGCTACATAGGATACATTCTTAAACAAATATTTGAAAAAGAAATCGGAACAGGCCGGACATAGAATAGAATAAATAAACCCTGTATGGAGGTAGAAAAATGAAAATGGAATGAGTTCCTGATTCTTCCAGAAAATCTAAAGCAACATCCATCATCGTGATGTACATATATATATATATTATTTACAGACTTTTCCTTTTTCTCTATATTTTCTCATAATTATGAGATCCTGATTTCGTAACTACGAGATACGGTGCCTCATTTTTTTTTCTCTCTCCAGTGAATGCAATGCACTTCCATAGTTTTCCACCACCACCTGGATTTGAAATCTGCTTTTGATTTTGATCAGATGAACAGGAAGTGGGACTATTCAGTCATTCCTCACCACTTGTAAAATCCCGTAGAGCAACAAGTCGATTTTGACGGTGGTGTTGGTTCTCCAGTCCTTCACGGGCCTCATGGCCGTCAGCATGATCTGCGAGCTGGACAGGTTGAGGTGGTCGAGCAGCGTCAGGTAGGAGCAGTCTGAGTTCTGGCCGCTGCAGAGGGCTGCGGGAGGAAGACGGGGGAAAAAAAACGATCTGTGACACAAGACAGAGAGAGCGGGACGAGAGGCGGAATCCCTGCAGGTTTGGGCTGCCGACGCTCACCCAGCGATGCCAGGAAGGCCAGAATCCTCAGAGCTGCCATGGCTGCTGCTGCTGCTGCTGCTGCTGCTGCTGCTGCTGCTGATGCTGCTGCTGCTGCACGGTGTGAAGCGAGGAAGGAGCTGCAAAGCTTATGAAAGCAGGCCGTGATAAAGCTGTCAGTCAGAGACAAAGTCGTGTCAACACCACTAATTAAAAGTCGAGCAGGGCCGCGGGTCTGCGGTCGGGAGACGCCTGCATTGTTGGCTGGAAGGGGCGAGAGTCAACAGCAGCAGGAGCACATGGTGCGACGCTGCAGGTGCCGCTAAATCTCAAGCCACGGACGCAGAGGAAAAAGCACACAGCGCCACAAAAGGCCCCCGTCGCGCTTCAATGAAGCGTTGCTGAGATTGGCCGTCCACAGATTCTCTGAAAAACAAACTGCAGAGTCACAGACTACAAATGAATCGGCGAGTCGAGTGGGGAAGGCCGCTATTTGCACATCAGCAGCCAATTATGGCCTTGCTTATTTTGTATATTGACTTGTGACTTGAGTTGGTTGAATCCCATTTGGATGCAGCAGATCGTGATGGGAAACGTGAGCTGGAGGGACGGACGACTCGTTCAAGACGGAAGAAGATCTGTTTGGTTCCTTCCTGTCGCTCCAATGCCAGAGTCCACGTCAACGACTCCCAAGAAAAACACAAAGCAGAAACTCACAGCTGGTTTTCTGTCGTGTAAAATTTGTTGAGATTTAATGGCCTCGCTCCCCCTAATGCATGAAAATATTTGAAACATTTCTCATTGACACCTTCCACCCAGGACTATACTTCATACAAACATGACGCTTTCAAGGTCTTTTTTCCATTTACATTGCAATTTTTTTCCACACAATGCACAGCAATGTTCAACCACAAGTGTTGATTGACAATTTTTCATGATGGAACTGGAAAAATGTCTCTGATACTGAAATGAAAATAATATTGACTGACTGTCGACCCCCTCAATGACTCAGATTTAGCTGCTAAAAGAAAACACTCACATGACATGAAGGAAAACACTCACAATACAATGGCATCAGTAAAATATCAAGATATATTATCATGTCTTCTGTTTTTCCCCTTGCAAAAATACATCCATGATGATACATTTTAACACCAAACTTCAGTTCTGTGTGTATTTTTTTTTTATTTTTTATTCTATGACCTTTGACCTGAGTGTTTTTGCAGTAACGTGAGAGCAGCCGCAGGAGCAGGGTGTCATGGGTAGACGTCTGTGGGCAGCTGAAAGTCCTTGAAGGTGTAGAAGGAGAGGTCGCCGCAGTCCACCACGGCGAAGACCACGGGGACGTCGCCGCTCTGGAAGGTCAGCAGCTTGACGGCTCGCAGGTCGGGAACGGGGCCGTCGAAACTGGAAGGGAAGCACTTTTGCTAACTCCAGCATATTAGCATTGATGCTTTTGCTGACATGCTTAATTCATGTGAATTGTCCGAATCAAATAAAAGGAAAAAGATAAAGGTTGCAAAAAGGCTGCTTTATGATATCATGGGGGTGGTGCGTGGAGTGTGGTGGGTGTGAGGTGTGTGAGTCAATACTGACGCTAACCCTAAACCAACAGAGTGACTCATCACCGACCTGCACACGCACACGCGGGCGTACGGTTTCCCCGGGCTGCTCTTGCGGAAGTCGGCCACCGTGTCTGGCTGGTAAACGCTGAAACAGATCCGCCACTCGTCCCACTCTTTAATGCTGAGGAGACAAGAAGCAAGCGCAGCGTGGGCGGCTCAGCGGCTAAAGAGAGTAAATCGTCAAACGCAACGGGTTGGTTGGTGGTTTCAGGATGATGGAGGGTGAGCAGCCAGGGCCACGCTTCTGCTTCACCTCACTCTAAACACACCAGCTGATGAATAATAAACACCGGCTGCTAATAGCCAGCCAGCCAGCCAGCCAGCCAGCCAGCCACCTGACTGACTGACTCACGAGGCTGAGACACTGTTTGTTTTCCTGTTCAAACAACACACCCTGCGCTTTACTTGTATCCTCTGCCTATACACACACACACACACACACACACACAAAACACACACAAACACACACACATTAGCCCTCTGTTTACAGCCTCCCGCTAAAAATCAAAACTTTGTTAAACCTCCAGGGGACATGAACAAGACAGTGGCAGAGCCAGGCACATACATTTCAATTAAACTCAGATTAAGGTGGCCTTGACTTGTAAGACGTCAGTGTCTCCAAACACCAAAGACAGTTTTGCTTTTGAGCTCCGCACGTGACTTTCCGGCACCCATCAGCACCACTCGTTGATTTAACTGAACGTTTGTCATGGAAACTGCTGGAAGGTTTCCATCACAGGGTCTTACCTGGATGCTCCTTCCAGGAGGTTTGTGGACTGAGTCACAGTGATTTTCTCCAGCAGCTCCTCTGAAACAGGAACACACAAGCGTCACACGAAAAGCCACAGGAACCCACGCAGAGTTTCCCCGCTGCCTCACCTGTGCTGATTGGCTGCCTGGGGTCGTGTAAAGGTGTGACCTCATGGTTCCACAGGTGTTCCTGTCGGCCTCTGCTCCGCCGCTCCCTCCTCGACAGGAGCTCCCGGTATTCTGCCCAGTTCCGGCACCGCAACACCTTCACACAGGAGCACAAACTGGTGAAGAGGACGCAGAGCGACGGTCCTGCGCAGGGCCGACCTGCAGGCGGCGCTGTGAACCTGTCTGTCTCTGTTGACGTCCCAGCGGCGTCTGCTCCTGTCCTCCTCCCTCTCCCGCTCCTTGGAGGACATCTTCACCTCCCGCAGGTTGATCTTCTTCCTCCAGGAGGCAACGTCGCAGGTCCCCACCTCCAAGCCACCGGGGAGCAGGGAGGGGTCCGGCGGCAGGAGGGCGCTAGAGAGCCTCTCCTTGGAGCCCAGATCAGGGAAAAGTGCGAAGCTGGGACGCCGGTCGGCGTGGGTGTGGCTGCTCCCAGCGGAGCCATCTGATTGGTCCTGGGGGGTGTCTGTCTGCCACCAGCTCCTCCCTCTTCCTGCCGGCCCTGCAGAGCTCGTGGACGACAGGTGGCCCTCCGAGAGGTCCCTGTGTCCTTCCTGGACCTCCTCCTCCTCCATCCTGTCTGCTGAGGACGAGTCCTGATGTTCAGGCCGAGTCCTGTTCTCACACACACACACACACACACACACACACACACACACACACACACACACACACACACATACAACAGATTGAATTCAGAGAGCAAAGAGTGGATTGTGGGGATGCACAGGAATATTTCCAGATGAAAACCAGAGAGTTTGACTGACACAGACACAACGGCAGATGATTAATTTCAGCTACAGTGATCAAAACAAGACGACATGTATTCACACGCTGACTGGTCGACTGACCTGGAGGTGGTGCCGGGGCTGGGGCTGCGCTTCCTCTTCTGCTGCCGTGCCGCACGGTCCCGTGACGGAGGCAGGTTGAGCTGCCTGACATAGCAGGACGGCTCCAAACTGGAATAAAACCCAGACAAACTCTGTCACACATTTCATTTCCCATTCCTCCCACATGACTTGCTAAGGTTTGAGTTACCTCGGATCAAACCTGTGCACCACAAAGCCCAGTCTCTTCAGGTGGCCAAACACCTTTGTGAGGAAACAGAGGGGGAAAAGTGAAATTCTTGTGATTCTTGTTGATTTTCTCTCAAAGGAACAGCTCATTCCTCCATCGGTTCGGACTTGCACCTGATACTGCTGCAGGCTCACGGAGCTGGAGGACAGAAAGCTCTCGTAGCCGTCCTGGATGGAGAGCGGCAGGTCCTGGGAAAACACCTGCAGGTTCCCCTGTGCAGACAGAACACGCCCACCACCACCATCAGACCTTCTTCATCCTCCTCCTCCTCCTCCTCAGACTCTGCTGCCCTCTGTCCCTCAACTCACACATTCCATCAGGTAGAGAGCTTCCTCAGGCTGCAGGAGCTGCTTGCCGTTGGCAGAGAAGCCCATCGTCTGCCAGAACTTCCCCTGCACCAGCAAAAAATATAAAATGATCAAACGGTGACAGAACACATGAAAGATATTTGTTTTTTAAAACCCCCTGATTGAGTTGTTGTTGTTGTTGTTGTTGATGCAGGACTCACAGCTGGACTCTGGAGCTCCACAATCCGCTCTGCTGGAATCCATTTAGCTTTCACCAGGTTTCCTCTGAGGAGAGACAAAGAAACACAGACCACTTCATAAGGGTCTCTTTTACTGGGTCTGGTCTGGGTCTGGGACCGGACAGACTGGGGATTTTTGATCCAGACCAGCGGAGACTCAGCCAACACTGTAATGACACGGTAATGACAGAAAGGAATCCAGCTGCTGCTATTTTACGCTCTGTTGGTGACACCCTGGCCCCTTATTCCCAGTTCATTGATTTTTTTTTATTTTCATGAAGCAAAGTTGTTGTTTTTTTTGTTTTTTTTAAATGGTTCAAAATAGTTGGCAAAGCAGCAAAGTGTTCAAGAAAATGACTGAAAGACACCTTGACTAAAGTTTAAAAAAAGATACTGGTCCTTTCTCTTCCCGTTTTGTTTTTATTTTTCTTTGATATATAAAACCTTGGTCTGGTCTCCATCTCGGAACTCTCTAGTCGGGATAATGTCTTGGTCTCGGTTGGTGCCGTCTTGACTGCAACACTACTCAGCGGCCTACTTCCTCTTGCGATGTCTCTCCATATTGTGTGTTGTTGACTCAGTCTACTCACAGCCTCTCCACCCTCTCCTCCGAGATGAGGCTCCAGTGCTCGCTGAGACTCTGGTCCAGCCGACGTCGCTGCTCCTCCGACCCGTCGGGGATGAAGTCCTTCTGACCTTTGACCGGGAGTTTGTGACTCCGGGAGCGGGCCGCAAACAGCTCCGACGGGCTGGTAGGACAGAGGAGACACACAGAGTTTGACAACAAGACCTGAAGGAGAAAATAGGGAGCGATTTGTTCAACAGCTTTGGCGTCAACGTTCCAAGTCATGACTCACTGCACCTCCACCCATGGCTCGCCTATTAATAACTGAGAAGCCCAGTTCTAAATACAAAACATCAAATGTAAATATTTACACCCAGGCTGAGAAGTTGCCTCTATTTATTTTATTTTATTTAAGTATGTTTTTGTTGTTGTTGTTTTTTTTTAATGGAGGTTGCTGGTGGAAATCTCAAGGGAGTTAAACAAACCACAACACAATTATTTTATCTTCGTAACATTTTATGGAGGAAGCTGATTCATTATTTTTGACATTTCGGCATTGAAATCGAAAACAACAAAACACACAAAACAAAAACAAAAACACCGAACCATACACTTTAAACTTTAAAACTTTGCACAACTCGCTGATACATAATAGCCAATAGAAAGCCACGAAAAGGGGACAGGTGACATAAAGTGTGAGTCTATAAATATATATATATATTACTAAATGTTAATATGTTACTAAACGCGTTAAAAGGTCAAGACAAGCGACGCCGAACCTTAATATTTCACTGTAGAACTTCCCGTCGATCTCTGCCTTGTTTTGGTCCGCCATGTTTACGGCAGAGTGCTGCTTCTGACGTCATTCTCCTCCGGGTCCTAAAACCCGTCACTGGCGTCAAGATCTCTGTCCCGGAGGTCCCTGCTTCCTGGTCGAGCTCAAGGCTAACCAGTAGGTGTCACTAAGTGCTGTGTGTATATTTAAAAAAAAAAAAAAAAAAAAAAAAAAGTAATCTTTATAGAGCGTCAATGAGAACCCTTTTTTTAAGTTGGCTTTTTATTATTTTTTATTATTTTTTTCCCCCCAAATTTGCGATTCATCTTTTATGTTGAAGGGACGCGGGGGGGGGACGTAGACCCGGAAGCACATCACTTCACGCCGTTACTACTACCTCACGCTGGGTTTACTACGAGCAAACCGACGCGCTCCATCCTCCCCGGTGCCCTCCTTCCTTCCTTCCTTCCTTCCTTCCTTCCTTCCCTCCTTCCCTCCTTCTTTCCTTCCCTCCTCCAGGACAGCAGCGTCATCATGACCAGCATCCAGGTGCTGCGGGCGGTGGTCGACGAGCGGCTCTCCGCCGCCGCCGAGGAGATCTTCCAGGCGCTGAGGAAGACCATCGAGGGCTACGAGGAGGAGCTCCAGCTCAGCAAGCGGGAGATCGGGCGCCAGCGGGGGCTGCTGCAGGCGCTGCTGCCGCCCGACATCAAGCCAGAGAACCCCGCAGGTGTGTCCTTGAAACGGCCGTAAAGGTCCCTGCGCTGCTGCGGGGAGGGGGTTGACGAGGAGTCGACGAGGCGATCGATCGTCGGGATCTCGTTCTCGCGAAAGGCTTTGAGTGCTGTGGTCGCCCATCAGACAGTTCGCTTAGCCCTCTGTTTGCAGCTTCCGGCGAAAAAAAAAAAAAAAAAAAGTGAAAGAGGACCAAAACGAAGCGGTCCTCAGCCGTCACCGGACTGGGGGTTAGTTGTAGGTTTGGGGTGGTTGTGTGGACAGCAACAACGGTGATATTGTGCCCGTTGTGACGTCACAAAATGCACTTTGATTCTAAGAGGTGAGTTTTATTTCGCTGGAAACTAAACTGGATTATCATGTCTCATGTCTTGGGAGAGTTTGCTTTCAGAGAACTGTGTGTACGTGTTGTTGTTGTTGTTGTTGTTGTTGTTTTAGTTGTTTATCTGCAATTGAGAGCACCCTCCTGGAGTTTTGGTGGCAACAAAACAAAATTGGCCATGCACGACTTTCACCAAACCACTGACATCACCGTGACGCAGAAGGAGAGTTTGGTTATGATTGATGCTGACCGAAGGTGTGTTCCTAAAGTCTCCTCCTTTATCGCGCTCCTCCAGACGACCAGCCGCAACTGACTCTCTCCGTCTGGGACGAGGACCAGGAGCTGCACTGGACCTCTGTGGAGAAGGCCCCACTCTCTGGCAAAACACACCAGCAGGGTCTCCCCAGCAGCAGACAGGTGGCCATCGAGGAGGAGAGCACCGTCAGCATCATCTTGGCCTCTCCGTACGTGAAGAACGAGGACGAAGAGCTCCAGAGTGGCAGCGGAGCGGATCCTCTGCCGGGCCCGTCGGCCGAGCCGGCACAGATCACACTGGAGCTGGAGGAGGAGCCTGCCGCCGCCTCCAGCTCACCTGCTACCGACAACAGTGAAAACGAGTGGAAAGGCAGCGAGGCGTCAGACATGGACTACAGCGACGGCGGCGCCAGGCGGCTGAGCCGCCGGCTGAGGGTCCGCAGTTGCCTGAAGGCGGCGAGGAAAACCAAAACCAGGTTCTGCTGCAAAGTGTGCGGCAAGTCGTTCCATGCCACCGTGTCGCTGCTCAACCACCTGAAGGTCCACGCCCAGGACGTCTGCGGCGTGTGCGGGGAGCGCCAGCGGGACCAGGAGGCCTTCCGTGCCCACATCAGGACGCACGTGAGGGGCGAGGTGTGCACGCACTGCGGCAAGTGTTTCGGCTCGGCCCACTCGCTGAAGGTCCACATGCGCGTCCACACGGGCGAGAAGCCCTTCCACTGCGGCCAGTGCGGCAGGTCCTTCAACTGCCGCCACAACATGATGCGGCACGTGCGCACGCACACGGGCGAGAAGCCCTACGGCTGCACAGTGTGCGGGAAATGCTTCGGCGACTACACCACCCTCAAGCGCCACCTGCCGCTCCACAGCGGAAAGGAGCAGGACCAGGACCAAGAGCAGGACCAGAGACTAGACCAAGATGAGGACCAAGAGCAGGAGCAGGGCCAAGACCAAGACAAGGACCAGAACCAAGACCAAGATGAGGACCAAGAGCAGGAGCAGGGCCAAGACAAGGACCAGAACCTAGACCAAGATGAGGACCAAGAGCAGGAGCAGGGCCAAGACCAAGACAAGGACCAGAACCAAGACCAAGGGCTGGACCAAGACCTGGACCAGGGCGAGACCGGCAATGGCTGCAAGGAGGAGGAGGAGGAGGAGGAGGAGGAGACGACCCTTCCCGACAAGCAGCCGTTGCCGCGCCTGGTGTGCGAGGTCTGCGGCAAGAGCTTCCACTCGGCCGCCTCGCTGGTCAACCACGCCGAGACGCACGCCGCCAACGTCTGCGGCATATGCGGCCTGCGCTTGGCTTCAGAGGAGGCGCTGAGGGACCACCTGAAGACGCACAGGAGCGGCAAGGTGTGCGAGGTGTGCGGCAAGTGCTTTCACAGCCGTGGCAGCCTGGAGGTCCACATGCGGGTGCACACAGGCGAGAAGCCCTTCCAGTGCGGCCAGTGCGGCAGGTCCTTCAACTGCCGCCACAACATGGTGCGGCACGTGCGCACGCACACGGGCGAGAAGCCCTACGGCTGCACGGCGTGCGGGAAATGCTTCGGCGACTACACCACCCTCAAGCGCCACCTGCCGCTCCACAGCTTTGGCAGCCGGGGTGTGGAAGAGGTGCATGCCGATGAGAACGGCGGCGGCAGGAAGTCGAATCCTTCCCCCGGCAAGTGGCAGCAGCAGGAGCAGCAGGAGCAGCAGGAGCAGCAGGAGCAGCAGGAGCAGCAGGAGCAGCAGGAGCTGCCGTCGCCGCGCCTGCTGTGCAAGGTCTGCGGCAAGAGCTTCCACTCGGCCGCCTCGCTGGTCAACCACGCCGAGACGCACGCCGCCGACGTCTGCGGCATATGCGGCCTGCGCTTGGCCTCAGAGGAGGCGCTGAGGGACCACCTGAAGACGCACAGGAGCGGCAAGGTGTGCCTGGTGTGCGGCAAGTGCTTCGACGGCCGCGCCGGCCTGCAGGTGCACATGCGCGTCCACACGGGCGAGAAGCCCTTCCAGTGCGGCCAGTGCGGCAGGTCCTTCAACTGCCGCCACAACATGGTGCGGCACGTGCGCACGCACACGGGCGAGAAGCCCTACGGCTGCGCGGCGTGCGGGAAATGCTTCGGCGACCTGTCGGGCCTCAGGCAGCACAGCAGCACGCACGGCGGCGAGAAGCCGCACCGCTGCGGCGTCTGCGGCAAGGGCTTCCTGCGCAGAGCGGCGCTCCGGCTGCACATGGAGAGCCACGCTGGCCGGGACAAGGCAACACTCAAACCCTGAATAAAAAGAAACCAAAGTTCTATTTATAAATCCTCTTTGGGAAGAGGCTGGGCCTGGACTAACACACTGACTACTTCAGGAAAATAAACAATTTGCAACACTTTGCAACTTAATCCTGTGCTGATTGTTTTGGGTTTTATCCCAGGAATTCCTCAACTTGAGTCACTGCTCGTCGTGCCCTGTGGTCGTTTTTGCTGGCCACTAGGGGGCAGCAGAGCAGTATTCGACTTTCAGTCGACTTCCAGTCGTCCTACTGACTTTTGTACATTTATACAACCAAAAGTTTATTTTAATATACTGGTTCTTGCGTCAGACTTTTCCCCAGAAGAAATCCTAATAAAAAAATGTTGACGCCCTGTTTGCTTGTTAATTTGTCACAAGTACAGCATGACTGTAGCGCGTTAACAGCCAACTGATGACACAAAATAAAATAAAAAAATAAAATAAAATAAACAACAGCTGTCAACATTGGTTGGAAGTGTGAACACAACTGGCTTTGGTTTTATTGCTTGTGAGGTAAAACTCATGAGCGCGACAAACAATTAACTGGCAACATCCAAAGTCTGTCGAGGAAAAAAAATCCAAAGTTTACAGTTCGGTTACCAGAAAAGCGCCTCCCAGTCAAAACGCAACTCAGCAAATAGAAACTGAAACCAGTGGTTGTGTGCAAGCAGCTTCATTCTCACAGGAAACCTGAAGGAGGTAGGCACGTCAATGAATTTCTCTCCTAGCCTTTGTCCTAGCTTTTTACATTTGGATACTGTAAACACTTACTTGGTACATTATTGCTATGTACTATTAGTTTCCGTTGTACTGAGGATAGTTTGAGAAGTTTCCAGAGTCAAGCAGGAATTGAATTCGACAAAGGCCGAAGAAAGGAAGCAAATTCCTTTGGTCGGCTGGCACGCCAAGACTTGCGACCTAAATGCAAATCAACTGAATGACAGAAAGAACTTCGGCACAGGAAGAAGACACCTTGATGTCAACTTCACAAAAAAAAAACGTTTTGCCCTCATCTGCTATGTAACAGCTGTAAATGCGGGGGTTTCCAACAGCCTGGTTTGAGTGAACTGGATAGTGTCGACCTCTCACTGTATACAGAGATCGTGTAAAGATTCAAAGAGAAACGTTCAATTTTGAATTTTTTAAGCTTCTAGAATCTTTGATGTAGTTTGCTCCGCCTTCCTGTTTGGCAGCTTCTGGAATGTGTTGTGACTCATTTCGGTTCCGGCAGTGGCCCTCTATGTCCTGTGTGTATTCGCTTCCCCGGCCTTCAGCAGGCATTTTGTTCCTCAGAAGTCTCCCAGTCTCTCAGAGCCTTCAGAAGAAGACTTTCTGATGAGTGACAACAAAAAGAGATTCTGCTCTCTACACCCAAATGTGTCATAATAATAACGGCAATGACGATGTATCACGGCATAATGGGTGTTGACTCTGGTGTCTCTGAGGAAAGATTCAGGATGTTCCTGGGGCCCCAGACAAGACCTTTGTCAACAACAAGAACAACAACTGAATTCTCGTGTGGTCAACCATTATCCAAATGGCAAAAATGTGTATTTCATTGGCGTCTGTAACTCACTGCATGCTCACTTTCTTCCAGCGAGGCCAACATGTCGTGCCGTTGGGTTGAAGATGACGGCGATCTGCCGGCCGGCGTGCAAGTTCTGGGCGCCTCTGAGCCAATCAGCGGCAACATGTACGTGATGTACCATGGCACCAGCAGTCAGAATGCACAGTCCATCCTGAGCCAAGGTTTCGGTCAGTCTGCAGATGGGATGCTGGGCCCTGGTGTTTACCTCAGCAGGAGCCTGGAGAAAGCCAGCCGCTATCCCATCAATCACCCTGAGTGGGACAGGGTGGTCATCAAGGTGTGGGTAAATGTGGGGAACGTGATCATCATCAACTACCAGAAACACCCGATGCAGAAGACCTGGCACAAACACGGCTACGACACCGCCTGGGTGCCGCCCAACTGTGGGATGGTGAAGTCGGGTTTAGAGGAGAATTGCGTCTGGGATCCCAGCCGAGTCATCATCATTGGCACCATCAGACCCCTATATGGACCATATGCCTTTGATTATGCTGCAATGGGTTACAAGTAAACGTAAAAGCAAGAAGGAGGCCACAGATGAATAATTACTGTTAGCGTGCTTGACTTCATCAAACTCTTCATGTATTACGATGTATTCTTGATCCTCTTTTCCATTTTCCATTTTGGTAAAGTTCCAGTTGGCAGATTGTTTAACGACCACTTTGGGTACATGAAGTTTAATAAATGATTCTTTCTCATTCGTGTCCTCGTCTCTCTCTGTGACCCTTATGACTTGTCAATTCACAAATGCCGCTAACAGGTTGAGACTATCACCTTGCAGTGTTGTATCTCAGCACAATGTACAAGGCCGACTCTCTCAGCCCTCACGATTTCAGAACTTAAAGCAACAACATGCAGTTGAGTGGCAGTGTTCTAACTCCATACGGCGACTTCTCTCCTTCTTTCCTCCCTTCATTCCTGCCTCTTGGCAAATATTCTCAGCCAGTTGACTTCACCTGAGATTCTCCTCCACTGAATCTTGAGGGAATAAAAAACCCGAGCTTGTGTCGTTTTTTTTTTTTTAACACCCCCAGACTTTTATGATGCATCTTTAATGTAGTTTGATGAATTCGGAGGGAGGGATGAGAAGTATCTCAGTGCGCCTCCAGCTGTTGGCCACTCGTGTTGCTGGGTCTTCAATGGTACGTGAGTGATACCAGAACCTCCGAGAGATCACCTGTTCGTTCCAGTGAGGACAACGTGTCAGAAAGGTATGTTAAAGGTGATGCCGATCTGTCCCACGGTGTGGACCCCCAGGAATCCT